>NC_133101.1:8831068-8952284 GCF_022965805.1 Primulina eburnea
ACCCAAGACCCTCTCCATGATAAACTTTAACCCATTACCCGCCCCAACCCGGTTAAATATTCTTCGGACCCACCCCACCTCGGATATGAAACGGGGCCGGGTAGACCCGTGAGACCCGAATTTTTTTAAAATAAAAAAGTAATATTTCTTTTCACATGACTAAATTATAAAACAGACAAGCCTCTAAATACAACATTGTGGAAAATTAATTCATGTTTTCGACCACACTTAATAATAACAAACAAAGTATTTTCACGACATAAAAAATTACATAAAAAAAGAGTTACTAGCTCTCCAAAAAAATCTTGACATCCCCAAAAATAAGTCATAACATTATTTAAACAGATCAGTATAAAATCAGTGAGTAGGCAAAATTTAAGTCTACTAAGATGATGACCAACTATTCTTCCACTATTGCTAAAAGCATATTTAAATGCAACAATTGACATAAGAATAGCTAAGGTCGTTATGGTTGAGGTGAGCTACTAAAAAAATGAAAGTTAATAAAACTAAAACCCTAAAATATTTATATTTACATATATGAGGCGGATATGGGGTGGGTATTATAGAACCCATGACCCGCCCCATATCCGGACGGGTCTGAAAAATTGGACCCGAGACCCACCACATGACCCATTTAGTATGCTCAAACCCACCCCATACACGCGGGTCCATTGCGGGTCTGGGTAAAACCCGGACCTATTGACATCTCTAATTTTGTAGGAGTTGTTAATGTGTAAAGAAAGATATGAAGCTAAGCGCAATTCATTTCTTAACTTCTGGAAAAAAATTGAATATGAAGGTACAGATCCAACATATATATACAGAAGGGTAGTTGGTGTGTGTTGTTAACAGAATCGTGTATCACAAATACAGAACAAATGTAAAAGCGTGTTCCATATATCTAACACTCCCCCTCAAGATTGGTGTAGATTCAACACACCAAGCTTGGACAGCAAGTAGGAATGTTGTTCACGACTCAAGCCTTTAGTAAAGATATCCGCAAGTTGTTCATTTGTAGAAATGTGAGCAGTTTGGATCACACCATTTTTGATCTTTTCTCGTATCAAATGACAGTCAATTTCTATGTGTTTGGTACGCTCATGATACAACGGGTTGGCAGCAATATGTAATGCCGCCTGATTATCACAGAATAGGGTCGGAGGTGCAAGCAGTATCACTCCCATATCACTAAGCAACCCAAGGATCCAAGTAACTTCACATGTGGTGCTTGCCATGGCTCTATATTCCGCTTCTGCCGAAGAACGTGACACGGTGCTTTGCTTCTTAGACTTCCAAGAGATCAAGGAACTCCCCAACTTGATGCAATAGCCCGTGACTGAGCGACGAGTCATTGGACGTGCGGCCCAGTCGGAATCACAATAAGCTTGAAGAGAAAAGGAACAACTGGCAGACAACAAAATTCCTAAGCCTGGTGCAGACTTCAAATAACGCAGCACACGGAACGCAGCATCTAAATGGGATTTTTTAGGTGCATGCATAAACTGACTGAGGACTTGTACAGCATAAGAAATATCCGGTCTTGTGACTGTTAGATAGATAAGCCTTCCAACTAACCTCTTATAAGCATCGGGGTTGGATAACAAAGGATCTGTCAGACCAGAGATTGAGTTCTTTCGATTAAAATCATCAAGTTCATGACTAGTCAATTTGAGATGTTGTACAACAGGAGTATCACAAGGTTTAGCACCAATTAAACCAGAATCACCGAGCAATTCCAGCACATACTTTCGTTGATTGAGGTAGATTCCCAACTTGGATCGAGCGACCTCTATGCCAAGGAAATATCGCAAAGGGCCAAGGTCTTTGATGTGAATTTGTGAGTGCAAGAAAACCTTTAAAGCTGAAATAGCTTCCTCATTATTCCCTGTGACAATGATATCATCTACGTACACGAGTAACATAGTGATATGAGCAGAATTATGTTGAACAAAAAGAGAGTGATCGTTGGCCGATTGTGTAAAGCCAGCAAGCTTCATAATACAAGCAAATTTAGTGTTCCATTGTCTAGAGGCTTGCTTAAGGCCATAGAGGGACTTAAGCAACCGACAAACACGTTGCTCCCCCTGAGGAGAACACCCCTGTGGCACACACATATATACCTCTTCATCCAAATCACCTTGGAGAAATGCATTAGTGACATCCATTTGGTGAAGAGGCCACTGTTTTGCAGCAGCTATACTCAACAAACATCTTAGAGTGACGATCTTAGCAGTAGGTGAAAAGGTGTCATGATAATCTATCCCTTCTTGTTGTGTGTAACCTTTGGCTACGAGACGGGCTTTAAAACGATCAACGGTCCCATCCGGATGTCGTTTAATTTTATACACCCACCGGCAACCAATTGGTTTCTTCCCAACTGGTAACGGAACTAAATCCCAAGTACGGTTGGATTCTAAGGCTGTGAGCTCTAGGTCCATGGCTGCCTTCCATCTAGGATCTAAAATAGCTTCATGATAGGAACTAGGCTCCCTGTCTAAAGAAATGGATGCCAAAAAACTTTGGTATGGTTGGGAAAACTTGGAATAAGTAAGATATTGGGTAAGAGGATAAGACGAAGAAGCAAGATTACTGTGAGACAAAGTAGGACAAAAATAATCCTTAGTCCAGATAGGAGGCTTGGGAGTACGCAAGGATTTTCTTGGTGGCTGGGAAACAGTGACTAAATTTGGAACTTCATGTAGGGCTGGACCATCTAAAGGAGAAGATGGGGCAGAGGAAGTAACCTCAACAGGGTCTGATGGAGTTGAAGAAAAATCAGGAGTAACAGGAGAAGGAAAAATAGGTTGAGGATGGCTAGGAGAAGCAAAGGGAAAAATGCTCTCATGAAACACAACATCTCGGGAGACAAAAAACTTTTGTGCATCAAGACTCATTACTTTGTATCCTTTTTGATTGGTGGAATAACCCAAGAACACACATGCACTTGCTCTAGCAGAAAATTTATCTTTATGAGTCAAGGATGTGACGTAACATAGACAACCAAAAACACGAAGATGACTAAATGACGGAGGTTTATGGAGTAAGACTTCATGGGGTGTCCTGTTTTGCAACAATGGAGTAGGAGTGCGGTTAATGATATAGCAAGCAGTCAAGACACATTCCCCCCAGAATTTCAAAGGTAAAGAAGATTGGAAACGCAAGGCTCGTGCAACATCAAGTAGATGCCTATGCTTACGTTCAACAACTCCATTTTGTTGTGGAGTGTATGGACAAGAACTTTGGTGTACGATACCTAAGGAATCAAATAACAAGGTGCATTCATTTTTGAAAAAATCAAGCGCATTGTCGGTGCGAATGACTTTCACAAGGGCAGAAAATTGAGTCTTAACAAGCTGAAAGAAGTTTTTGAGAAGTTGCAATACATCAACTTTAAAATGCATAAGGTAAACCCATGTTGCTTTTGAAAAATCATCCACTATAGTGAGAAAGTATTTCTCACCATGATGTGTAGGAGTGTGAAAAGGCCCCCATATGTCAACATGAACCAGCGCAAAGCAACAAGAAGATTTAGACAAGCTCATTGATGGAAACTGAACTCTAGTTTGTTTAGACAGTGGGCAGATTGGGCAATGAGGAAACTTTACAGATTTTGGTATAAACGAAAGTAATTGCATTCGAGACATAGACATATGTCCTAAACGCTTATGCCAAACAAAAGAATCATCAGAAACTATAGGTAAAGTGCTGCAACTATGCACAGAATTATTACAAAGAGAATCAAGAAAGGGGACAGTAGGTACTGAGCTGTGATTTGAACTTGAAAAGAATCTTGTGTTAAGGTGATATAGGCCATTGCACTCCTTACCAATCCCCATTAATCTCCCAGTCTTGAGGTCCTGAAATAAGCAAAAATGAGGATAAAGGGTAACAAAGCAATTATTATCTTTGGTAAACTTTGATATGGAAAGAAGATTGAGGTTGAAATCTGGCATATGTAATACATGGTTAAGGGTGATAGAATAATTAAGCAAGACAGATCCTATCTTGTTCACAGCAGCCTTGTTACCATTTGGCAATCTTACGAACTTAGATGGAAGCGCCACAGAACTAGGATTCCGCAAAAGACTAGAATCACCAACCATATGTTCATTTGCTCCACTGTCAATGATCCAATGAGAAATCATACTTGGTTTAGTTGAAGTACCTGCCATGTTGACTACCGGTTCAGCGGGAGATTGAACTTTGCAAGTGCCCAATAACTTCAAGATTTCGGCATACTGAGCAGGTGTAAAAATGGAAGAGACAGCAGTGTTTTTGTCATCTGTGTTGGTTAGGGTGGAATCCTCTATCTGTGCACCTTCAGATAAATTTGCAGATGGCCTCGAAGGTCGAGGATTATCCCTATAAATCCGTCCATGCTGGCCCTTCTTAGCATAAGGAGCTTTGTACAGCTTATGGCTCGTGGGATAACCAACAAGCTTATAACAGAATTCCCGAGTGTGACCATTACAGTTACAATAGTCACATGTCAAAACATCCTTTTTTTGATAATTTTGCTTGCTTTGGGCAGAGAAAAATGCTGCTGATGGAGGTTCCACAGTGGACAAGGATCTGTGTGATTCTTCTTGAGAGATGATCGAAAAAGCTTGACCAACAGAGGGCAGAAGACTCATCATCAAGATTTGGCTTCGAATTGAGATATAACTTTCATTTAATCCCATCAAAAACTGCAATAACTTTTGTTGTTGATCGTGCACAATGTATTGCCTCGCTGTTGCACATTCACAGGAAGGAAGCACAACCAACGACGAGTACTCATCCCACAATTGTTTCAGTCGACAATAGTAACTTGACACGGTGTTGCCAGCTTGTGTCAACCTACCGATTTCCCGGTGTAAAGAGAAAATTCTTGAACCATTAACTTTGTCATACTGCTCCTTAAGATCGGACCAAACGGTTGATGCATCAATAGCATAGACGATGCCCCCAAAAATTTCTTTCGAAACAGAATTCATAATCCAAGACAATACTAAAGCATTACATCTCTCCCATTGATGTAATGTAGGTTGGTCACACGAAGGTCGTTTACATGTGCCGTCGATGAAGCCGGTCTTATTCTTAGCACGTAAAGCAATGAGCATTGCCCTACTCCAGATTCCATAATTATCAGTACCTACTAATTGATCAGTGATAAGACTCATACCAGGTGTATCCGAAGGATGGATGTAGAGAGGATCGTTGAATCCGATGTTAATCGCCATGGGAGCTTGCAGAAACCAGATCGTAGCCAAAATATCTCAAAAAAAAATTGACAAAATGTGCGTACAGATTCGCAAATCTGCACTACAGAGGAGCTAAGATCTTGAAAAAAAAATCGGAGAAGAAATCAGAGTGAAATCGCCAGTAATGGCTCTGATACCATGTTAATGTGTAAAGAAAGATATGAAGCTAAGCGCAATTCATTTCTTAACTTCTGGAAAAAAATTGAATATGAAGGTACAGATCCAACATATATATACAGAAGGGTAGTTGGTGTGTGTGGTTAACAGAATCGTGTATCACAAATACAGAACAAATGTAAAAGCGTGTTCCATATATCTAACAGGAGTATTGACGTGATATCAAATGTTATGAATATGATGTCATATATCATTGATGTGTTTGATGACATTTCAATTTTTCCGTAGGAAAAAATGAAATAATTGCAAAACAAATAAAAATAGAGAATTAAGATTAAAATTTGACTACCTAAAAGACCAAAATCGTAACGAGAGTGACTAAGATGACAAATTTTTCAAATTTTCCTTAGTTCTAAAAAGGATTGGGATGGAAATTTAAATTTCTTATTCAAATTTATGTTATTGATTTCTTATAATATTTGCAACAGACGTACATTAGACGGCGTCATTCGCTCATGCATGAATATATATATATATATATATATATATATATATATATATATATATATATATATATATATATATATATATATATATAAATATACATGCATGAGGTCATGCATGATATATACCTTGGAAAATTTATTTTTGATCTTATATATTATTATAAGGGGAAATTGTCAAAAACTCCCTATTTCCATTCTCAACCTCCTCTTTACTCCCTACCCCATTAAAACTTTGTTTCAACTCCCCATATCCCTCAAATTTCCAAGTTTGCCCTTATATAATTATTTTAAATAATTGATTTCTTTTTTGTAGTAAGAGGCCCATCATGCTTCCGTAAAATAAATTGAATCTTTTACCTTTTTGACTAGAGTACCACCGGGTTATATCCACCGTTTTTTACGAACTGCTCCTCACAGTCCAACCACACGATCGCAACCGATGGTTACTAAGCAGATTCCTTCAGCAATACTTAGCACAGCTCTAATTCGTTTCCTACCTTAGAGCGTACAGCAAAAGATTAATTTTTGAAAATAATACATGATAGGGGCTAAGAGCAAAGATCTCTTTTATTCAAACACAAACATTTATTTATTACATAGTAACCTCCTGTAGAGGAGGAGAAACTTGTTTTAGCTACTTATCGTAGCTGAACTCTTGACACACATAAAACTTGAAAGAAAATATTACAACCTTGTATGAAAGAAATGGAGAAAATATTTGATGATCTTCACTTCCTTCTTTCTGCCTTATTTATAGAAGGCTCCTTCGGATTTGAACTTCGGATTTCAAATCTTCATAAGCCTTTACAGCTTGCATTGGGGACCATTTGGTGGTTGAGGGGTCCCTGTCTAGATTATTAATCTTGACATCAACTTCTCATCCTCCTTTATCTCTTTTAGATACCATTGACGATGAGTTTCCAGGATATCGGCAGTGATTTCATCTTTTTTATACTCTTTGAAATGATTTACTAACCATTTAAGAGCTTCTGCCTCTTTCCTCTTGTATGTTATTCTTCTTTTCAAAACTTTCAAGTATACACGATACATTTTAAGTTTTGGTTCTGGTGTGTTAACTGGTTTCCTTTCTGTCCTTATTTATGGATGAATTTTCGGGACCAGTTAATTTACTTTTATTCATTGGATTCCTTTTAGATTGGTGTCCAATGCTTGCTGAGTCATCCACCATTTGTTATTGATGGTCTATTTGTTCTTTACCACTAATTAGTGGTTGTCTTGTTTCTTCCACTCACATGGTAGTGGTCCTGCTTTTGTAGTGGAGGGTCACATGTCCCTTTTAATTTTGTCGAGGAATCTTTGGCTTTCGGCTTCCTCGAGGAAATCGTGAATGTGGTCCATCCCCACTTGTACTGGTATCGGTAAAGTGTTTCCGATCAGATCTCGGCTTGAATCCTTTACCAAATTCCGGTTCTTTCTGGTTTTGGCATTCTGGACAGATGTTTTCAGACCATCTTCCTACATGTGCCATATTACAGAATTTCCGACGAGTTTCTTTACTTGCCGGCAGCTTGCTATTCCACAAAAGATTTCTTTTCTTTTCAAATAGATCTTCTGCAAAACTTGTTGTTTTTCCTGTCATGGTATTTAACAGGAATGATCCGTTCCCTGAATGATTGTAGAATTTGAACGGAAACTTGACTTTGTCCATCTCAGTGAGACAGACCCAAATGCCCCAAGCTCTTCTGGTAGAAATGTCATCTTCAGTCATTGAAGACACTAGGGGTGTTTCTTCTGTCGGAGGGTCCTTGATAAATTTCTGGATATTTGAATCTGGCCTCCTTAGCTTGATGAAATGAAAGGCTTCGTGAGAACCTTTCCCTGCTGGTTCTGGTGCTGCACTAAAGAAGTATAGCTCCAAAACATCTCCTCTGGACAAATAATCATTGTTTGCCCAAGTCTCGTGAACAGCTTCCTGGATCCACTTTGGTAAACCTGAGATTTCCGGAAAGCTGGGTGATGTAGTATAAACTGAGGCAAGAGCCCCAAATTCATACCAAGCTTTAACCTCCTTGGGATATGAATTAGGTTTCATCCATACCCTTGGATATTTTCCTGAAACATCAACCCTATTTGTAGCTGGGTTAATGCCAATACGTGTTTTTAATTTCTCCCAATTCTGCTGATAAACCTGGAATGGAGAAATTACACCTTCATTAGTACCAACCTTAGCTTTGCCTTTGTCAATACGAGGCCTAAGGTTGATCTCTCCCTCTTCAATCCCCGAGGTGAAGGGTTGACTTGAGGACTCAAGATAAGGATCAGGAGTCTCAATTTTTGTTTCGGCCGACTCATCTCGTGATGATCCCGACTTAACACTTGTGCAAGGGGTATTTGAATCCCCCGCTACAGGTATAGAGTCCTGTACTCGAAAACTCTCCATTTGAGAAACCAGTGGTCTCTCAATGCCCTGGAGGATAGGCCTTTGCGTTACAGACCATAACTGAGTATATGCCTGTAAACATCCTGTAATTCGATCAGAGACAATTCTCTTATCAGCTTGTTGTAGCCTTCCCGCAACTTCTGCGTTAACAGCTAACTTGTTGAACTCGGTTTGAAGCATTTCAAGGTGTTCCCTCAAATGCCTCTGCATCTTGATAATAGCATCAATGTCAATGCTGTCCATCTCTTGTTAAAAAATCTGCAAGAATATTTTCATGAGATTTTATTATCATAATATCAAAAATATAATTTTGACATAAAGCTTGCCATCGTAATAATCTAGCCTTCTCCGGTTTAGACTCAATTCTATTCCTCAAAAAGGCTTTAACTTGAGTGTTATCAACTTTCAAAGTGAATTTCTTTGCAAGTAAAAATAACGGCCATTTTTCAAAAGCCCTTTTTACTGCATAAAATTCCTTTTCGTTGATATGCCATCTTATGGCTTCTGCGTCTGAGAATAACCCACTACAATATCTGCATGGTTGTTCTCCATCTGGTGTGAGCTTTGTTAATACTGCAGCCCACCAATGATCACTGGCATCGGTATATAATACCAGATCATCCTCGTCTTGAGGAATAGCCATCTTTGGAAGATTTTTGCAAACCTTCTTTAAATGGATAAGTCCCTTTGTGTGTTCGTCTGTCCATATAAATCTAGCATCCTTTTTCAATAATGGACTGAACACCTTCCTGTGTTTTGCTAGGTTTTTAATAAACATCCCAGCAAAATTAACAACCCCTAAAAAACTTTGAAGTTGTTTCTTGTCTTTGAGATTCTCTGGAAAATTCTGCACCTTTTCTACTATGTGTTCTTGCAGAATTATTCCTGATTCATCGATTTCAATTCCGAGGAATTCAATCTTTCTTGTAGCAATGACTGCTTTCTTTTCAGATAAAACCAGTCCTTCTTTCTTGCAAACATTAGAGAAAATCTCCAAATGTTTAACATGTTCATTCATATCTTTGGATGCTATTAGAACATCGTCGATGTAAACAAACATAAACTTGAAATAATCTTTGAAAAGATTATCCATCTTTCTTTGAAATATTTGGGGTGAGTTAGCCAATCCCATTGGTAATACTTCCCAAATATAATGTCCTTGAGGTGTGGAGAAAGCTGTGAATTTCTTGCTTTCTTCCTGCATCCGAATCTGATAGAATCCAGACTTGCAATCAAATTTAGAGAATATCTTGGCATTGCGAATGCAACTAATCAAGTGTTCTCTACTAGGTATAAAATACCCATCAAACTCCAGAATCTTATTAATTTCTTGATAATTAATAACCAATCTGGGTTTTCCTCGTTTAATTTCACCATGGTTTCTTACCAGAAAACCTGGACTGCTATATGGTGACATACCTGCTTTGATTAATCCAAGGTCCAAATGTTCCTTGATTATAATCTGCATATCCCTCTGATCAATGATGTTCATTGGGATGGGTTTACAACGGACAAATTCATACTCTTTGCCTTCCTTGATCTTAAGGCAAGCCCTGAGTTGATTTCTGTCCCACCATGCCAAGGGATCTTCGTTATAATTTTCTTTGATCCTCTTCTTGACATCTTCCAGTGATACCTTAGATTCAAACTCTACTTCATTTGTGTGTAGAGTTATCTTAAGGCATTCTATATGTAGTAGCCCGAATTCCAAATTGGGTAATTAACGGAGTAATGGTGATTAAGAAGGTTTAATGTGTAATTTTGATCGAGTCATGATCGGACGGACCGAAGATGGTTCGGAAGCACCGAAGAGTTTGGAAGGTCCGAAGTGGGTTAGGTGGATCCGATCATGAGGTGTCAAGAGCAGCTGGACACGTGCAGGTTCGGACGGTCCGAAGTGTATGATCGGAGGATCCGATCATGAGCTGTCAAGAGCCAATGGACACGTAGCGTTCGGACGTTCCGAAGTGTTGTTCGGAGGATCCGAACATGGCCTATAAATAGTGCTCGAATTCCTCATTTTGGTATTGCCATTTCTTGAGATTGAATCTTTAGTGAGAAGTTTGGAAGGTTTCTAGGGTTAGTTGTTGGTCGAGCGATAGCCAAGAGCTGCCAGGAGTAGTAGCGTAGCGGCGCCTGAGTTACGAGGCAATCGACATCAAAGGGCTGTCGACGGACGAAGGTAAACCCTAAACCTTTGGTAGTACTAGGGAGTGCTGGTTTTGCTAGTCGAGCATGGTAGTATTGATTGAGTATGCTTTTGATGCGTAGGCTTGTGCTAGACCTGATTAGCGGTGTTGCGTAAGGCTAGGCTTGCTGTGATAGAGGTACGAAAGTACTATCCGAGATATCCTGGTTGAGTATACATTCTTATATGTGTTGCATGATTATGTGGTGCATTGATATATGTCATATGATGCATGCTATTATGTCACGTTTATTACTACACGTTGCATTTCATGTTGAGCCGTATTCTCCTTCGAGATAGCCTTTACTGTTGAGCTGTATCTCTTTCGAGATAAGCTATATCTTGGGGCCGCTCAGCCTTGTCTTGTGGACGCATGGACACCGAGAGTACACAGTGGCCGACGGGTCGGGAGGGCTTCGGTGGTCCGGGACATTTTAGGTCCACGTCTGTCTTGTAGTGGATGCAGTGACCCAGAGGTTGGACCGCGCGGCACTATCCACTTGGCGCCTCTAGACTGAGCATTGTTGAGATCTTTTTGTGACTCCTGTTTCTTGACTACCCCGGTATCATGATCATAGCATGTGCATTTCATATAGGTCTGTATACTCATACTTTTGTACTGGGCGTTCTTATCGCTCACGTCCTCGGTTTTGTTTATTCTTGGACACCCCATTCCCTCGGGGCAGGCCTCAGGTTGGACAGCTCAGGAGGAGCAGGAGGAGGACGTTGAGTAGCTGGTTGGTTTAGTTTATCGGTATTGTTTTGATTCGATATGGTTGTATTGGATATTTTATTTGGAGTTATTCTAGACTTCGATTGGGTTGTATAACCATTATTTTGTTGGCTTTTTCCGCTGTTATCTCTGATTATTGTTTATTAGGTTAATTGCATGCTTAGTTCTTGATTAGTAGGTGATTCTGGAACGGGTCACTACATTTATGGTATCAGAGCATGCATGCGATTTTGGGATATAGATTCTGTTTTGGGATTTCCGTTGACCAATTTACTAGTTTCCCCATTCTATGTTGTAGCAATGGCCGACCACTTTGGTGATGAGAGTAGTCAGGGAAGTGTAGGTCGTTGGGGTGACCAGGACGATCATAGACGTCATTCTTTCTGTTTCTACTCCGATGGGTCATTCGGTGTTAGCTAAGCGTCTAGTGATGGGTTGTCCTTTAGATTTTGAGGGTAATGATGTTGTTATTTTCGTTTTGTTCATTCTCTAAACTTGATTTCGAGGACGAAATCGTTTTAAGGGGGGGAGAATGTAGTAGCCCGAATTCCAAATTGGGTAATTAACGGAGTAATGGTGATTAAGAAGGTTTAATGTGTAATTTTGATCGAGTCATGATCGGACGGACCGAAGATGGTTCGGAAGCACCGAAGAGTTCGGAAGGTCCGAAGTGGGTTAGGTGGATCCGATCATGAGGTGTCAAGAGCAGCTGGACACGTGCAGGTTCGGACGGTCCGAAGTGTATGATCGGAGGATCCGATCATGAGCTGTCAAGAGCCAATGGACACGTAGCGTTCGGACGTTCCGAAGTGTTGTTCGGAGGATCCGAACATGGCCTATAAATAGTGCTCGAATTCCTCATTTTGGTATTGCCATTTCTTGAGATTGAATCTTTAGTGAGAAGTTTGGAAGGTTTCTAGGGTTAGTTGTTGGTCGAGCGATAGCCAAGAGCTGCCAGGAGTAGTAGCGTAGCGGCGCCTGAGTTACGAGGCAATCGACATCAAAGGGCTGTCGACGGACGAAGGTAAACCCTAAACCTTTGGTAGTACTAGGGAGTGCTGGTTTTGCTAGTCGAGCATGGTAGTATTGATTGAGTATGCTTTTGATGCGTAGGCTTGTGCTAGACCTGATTAGCGGTGTTGCGTAAGGCTAGGCTTGCTGTGATAGAGGTACGAAAGTACTATCCGAGATATCCTGGTTGAGTATACATTCTTATATGTGTTGCATGATTATGTGGTGCATTGATATATGTCATATGATGCATGCTATTATGTCACGTTTATTACTACACGTTGCATTTCATGTTGAGCCGTATTCTCCTTCGAGATAGCCTTTACTGTTGAGCTGTATCTCTTTCGAGATAAGCTATATCTTGGGGCCGCTCAGCCCTGTCTTGTGGACGCATGGACACCGAGAGTACACAGTGGCCGACGGGTCGGGAGGGCTTCGGTGGTCCGGGACATTTTAGGTCCACGTCTGTCTTGTAGTGGATGCAGTGACCCAGAGGTTGGACCGCGCGGCACTATCCACTTGGCGCCTCTAGACTGAGCATTGTTGAGATCCTTTTGTGACTCCTGTTTCTTGACTACCCCGGTATCATGATCATAGCATGTGCATTTCATATAGGTCTGTATACTCATACTTTTGTACTGGGCGTTCTTATCGCTCACGTCCTCGGTTTTGTTTATTCTTGGACACCCCATTCCCTCGGGGCAGGCCTCAGGTTGGACAGCTCAGGAGGAGCAGGAGGAGGACGTTGAGTAGCTGGTTGGTTTAGTTTATCGGTATTGTTTTGATTCGATATGGTTGTATTGGATATTTTATTTGGAGTTATTCTAGACTTCGATTGGGTTGTATAACCATTATTTTGTTGGCTTTTTCCGCTGTTATCTCTGATTATTGTTTATTAGGTTAATTGCATGCTTAGTTCTTGATTAGTAGGTGATTCTGGAACGGGTCACTACACTATATCTTCTGGTTGGAGTTCCTTATCTGCTCTTAACTGGAGCATTGTTTCTCCAAACCGTCTTGAATCCTTCATTTTTGGGTTCAGAAGTTTTCCTGAATCACCACGCTTGCTGCGAAACTGGATTGGCAATTTTCTGTAAAATGCCTCCCTAAGTCTCTGGACTATGATTTTGTGGGCACATGGTGTTGTGAACACTAATCTTCTAGTCTCATTTTCTTGTGTATAGGACTTGAACATTTGTAGGAAATTATTTCCTAACAATATGTCAGCTCCTGTATCATGAAAATAAATTGGTGGTGTCTTTACCTTGTACCAAGGTGTTTGTCCAGCACCGCCAATCATGATTTCAGTCATCTTAATCCCTTTACATAAGATTAAGATTCTTCTGGAAAAATCTCTTCCAGCAATCTTGGGTAACTCTTCTTCCAAATTATTTGGAAAAACTCCTCGTTTTGCTGTACATATTCCAGCACCTGAATCAATATATGCAGCAAAGTATTCTGCCTTATATTGTTCATACAACATTCCTACTGGAATGTATATGGAGAATGGACTTGTGGTCATTGGATTTTCCACATTTTATCTTCTGCCATAAACTCCATTCCATACTCTAGACGTTTCCAAGGTTTATGTTCCTCGAGAAACTCTAGCCCAAGAATCAATCGTTCTGATTCTTTTCCTGGAATTCCTTGAATATGAACCTCCAATTCTCCGATATTAATCAGTCCTTGGTAAGTTCCTATCATCGGTTGTTCTAAATGGTATATTGAATTACAAGGAAATTGATTCCTTTGTTTTGTAATATCAAATACTATTTCTACTTCCTTCCAACCTTCTGGGCATCTGAGCTTTCCTATTGTAGAAAAACTTTTCAACTCCTGTTGGGTTTTTATGACAGGCTTTTTATCCCATCTGTAACTTGTAATTCTATCTCCTTGAAAAGATAGTCTTCTTGGTTCCAGTCTAAGACTTTGATTTCTCTGTAGAATCGGTTTGTCTTGGATCTGGATATCTGTTTCCTGTATTAAAGGAAACTCAATTCTTTCTGGATAAATTGCCTGCGCAACTTTTCCAAATATCTCAGGTATTTCAATAAACTCGTTTCTAATAAACAATTCAGAATGATGTGTATTAGATAGAGCATATGAAATCTGATAGGTAATAGAATATGGTCTATTGCCTTCTTTCATCAACCTTTTTTCCTTGAAGTTCTGATGTAATGTCAAGGCTCGGCTGAAATCTCGATCTGCCAGGTTGTAGGCTATCCTTGGATAGATTACTCCTACAATTTTTCCTGCACAGAGGTTTCCTGAGATTGTTCCCAGTACTGAATCTTGTAGATTCCCCATTCTTTTATCGCATATGGCGATATCAATTGGTGAATCTATCCCTTCTTTGAAAGTAGCCTTTATCATAATCTGGATTGCTCCTATATGAATCCAGGACATAGTCCTTGCTACTTCTATCTTGAGTTTTTGTAATTCCTCCTTTATTTCTTCGGAAGGAATTAACTGCATCTCCATTCTATTTCCTGTAAGTTCCATTGGGATTGCCATTTCCCTTCTAGAAACTTTATAGATTAGATGATGCTTTCTGTTTCTTAGGCCAAGACTTCCTAAGAACTTTTCTACCTGTCCTGCAGAGAAACCTTGATATCTCTGTAGACTCGGATTTTCTCTCATGATTCTTTGAACCATGTTATGAGATATTGTTGTCTGGCTAAAAAACCCAGACAAATCTTCATGTGTTTCGTGTCGAAACACCTCGTCTTCAGTCAGATTCCGATTCTGTTCCATCAGATTCTTCCTGACTTAAGACTTCCTCTTCTTCATATATACTCTCATCTGAGGCAATGTCCTCAAATTGGTATACTTGAATGAGATCTTGGTAATAAACTGCTTCTTCAATATCCGGAGTAGGATCAAAACGTTTAATACCTCTTTTCTCATTTTCTGGACAGTTGGTCGAGATATGACCTCTTGCTCCACATGTCCAGCAATTACAATCCTTGAAACTTTCATTGGCTCTAGTATGAGCTCTCCTGAAAGTTTTCTTTGTAGGTGTTCTTCCTGTGCTTCGAGATGAACTTGATGCCTGGGATGGTATCCTACTTCTCGATGGTCCGCTTCTTTGTCCAGATTTATAAGATCTGGCTTTCTGTCTAGACCATACGGTTCTTGGTTTCCAAGAACTTCTTCCACTTCGTGCATAAGGATGAGTCCTAGAACTTTTCCTTTTATGTCTCTGTGGTTTACTTCCAATAATTGTTGGAAGATCATTTTCCTTACAACACAAAGGAGTTCTTTTGTTGATACTCCTTAGTCGTTTGTAATTCTTTTGTAATGCTGCCATGTGACACCATTCTGCTAATTTTCCTTTAAGGAAAGAGGCTCTTCTTGCCAATGTATCTGGATTACCAGGTACGTATTCCCCTATGAGCATTTCTCTCCACGGGCTTGGCATTTTTGCGAAGAAAAGCTGCATAGCTATATCTTCTTCGACTCCTGAATTCCATCTATATTTGGTGAATAACATAATGTATTCATCTACCAAACATATATCATGTAATTCAAGACTATGCAGAGCTTGAGTATATTTTTTCTTCTTCTCTGTATTTTGACTGTTGAAATAGTCTACCCCTATAAAGTGTGCTTTGAATAGGGTAGCCATCTTTCCAGCGATCTCACTAAGAGATTCTCCAACTAGGACTGACTCTTTCATGTCTGCTGAAGTCATGTCCCAAGCAATTTTTACTGATCCCATAAGACTCATTTCCAAAAGTTTAATGAATCCTTCTTTGTTGAGATCAAGTGTTCCTGCTGCAATTCTCATAGCAGATGTCCAATCGTCTATGAGATCTTCTCTGTTTTTGAAATCTAATACATCAAGGTTAAGCATAACCCCGTAAGGATGTATAGGATCTAAAACAGTTTTCCCATAGGGTGTTTGGTGCAAAGGGATTTGAGTTCTCCTTGCCCTTGTTCCCGCTGGGTGTGATCCTCCACCAGTATGGAAATCAGTCTGAGATTCTCTCATATTTATATTATGAGATCCCATACTTTCCCTTGGTGGTTCCTGGGAAGATGACCAGGTTATTGCAGGTGGTGTTTCACCTACTGCTGTATTCATCTTTAGATCTACTACTTTGAGATTTGCGAAAGATTCCGCAAGCTCTTGTAGATCCTCCAAACCAATCCTTTCTAAAGTTGTCATCAGATCAATTTCTTTTCTGAGACAGATTTGATTAGATTGATCATCTTTTCTTCTTCAGTTAAAGGTTTTGACACCACTCTGGCCTTCCCTTGTTGATGTAACAAAGGTTCGGTACCAAAGGATGGTGGTAACCAGCCTCCTGAAGTTCTTCTACTAGAACTTGGTTGTTGTTCTAGTTTCTGTATTCTTGTTTGAATATCCTTTAAGATCTCAAGAATTTCTTCTTGTTTCTCTAGGACCTTTTCAATCCTTTGAGGTACATAATATAGCATATTGCCATAATTTTGTACCGTTTTCTGTATTTCTCTAAGATCCAGAGAGAGCTTAGAGGAGTCTGGTACTATCTCCAGAAATTTATTATTCTGAATCATAAATTTTTACCTGAGGGTGCTGTTGCTTCCCTTCGTAGATCTTCTGTTTATACAGATCCATTGTTCTCTGAAGAATTTCTTCTGAGTAGATTTTGAAGTATGTTTTTACGGTTCTTTAAACCTTGTAAACGCATACCTTTCGTTCTGAGTTCAGTGAAGCATGTACTTCGCTGTAATTCTTGTTCTAATTGAATTATTTCTAGGGAAATAAGTTCAATTTCGAGCTGGATGGTAGTCCCTGGCATATTTAACAGATCATTGAAGATCTGGTCTTTTCGGCCTGTAAGAGTCTACCTTTTGTGTATGCAAGGTTTTGCAAACACTGCTGTCTTTCATCAGGAGATAAATTTCCTTTGTTCTCCTGTTTCTGATATCTAACAATAGTTAGATAAACTTGTGTATATTCCAAAATATTGGAATAGTTCTTGTAAATTATTCTCCTCGAACTAAAGTTCGGATTCATAATTTTTTCGAAATTCTCCTTCTCATACATTTAATTACTAGTAATAATAAAATTTTTGTGTTTGAAATAAATTAACCATGCTCTGATACCATTTTGTGAAGCGCGGAGGATCAATTAAAGAAAATAGGGAATAAGGGTAGTTTTGTCAATTCTATAGGTTTAAGGAGTTAAAAGAGAGTTTTTGATGGCTAGGGAGTTAGGAACAAGTTAAGTTTGGGTTTAGGGATTTAGGAGCAATTTCCCCTTATTATAACCTCATTGTGATTTTAGTCCGCGAAGTTTCGATTTTTGCACTTTCAGTCCGATTTGGTCATAAAATTTTTAAGTCATTGGAAATTGATTATTCGACATCTGAATTTAAGTACTTGAAATAAAATTAGGGATCTTTTAAAATTATCTACATGGACCCCAAATATTGTCCACCTATTCAACTTTCAAAAATAAAAATAAAAAACCACATAATAAAATTTTCAACTTTGGATGGAAAAAGATATGTAATTTCCACCGGTTACAGTCGGTCAACCTCCCAAAAATATCCTATTTGTGTTCGCTGTCACACGAAGATACAAGACACAAGAAGAAGGGTAGCGAAATTAGTACAAATGGCTCATAGATTTAAAGCAAAAATTTGTGTGAGACGGTCTCACGGGTCGATTTTGTGAGACGGATCTCTTATTTGAGTCATCCATGAAAAAGTATAATTTTTTATGCTAAGAGTATTATTTTTTATTGTGAATATGGGTAGGATTGACTCGTCTCACAGATTAGTATCCGTGAGATGATCTCATATGAGACTCACTCTAGATTTAATGTCATATAGGAAAACAGTGTCAAATAATAAATTTTCGGCGACCTAAAATTTGGATTGAATGCTTAAAAGCTGAAGATTTTAAATAAATCCGTAATAATAAATTCATTTGTTTGTTTTGGTAAATCAATTTGACGATGTAATTATTACAGAGGCGAGCATGTATTGAATGGAAAAAGAGTTATGTTCTTCATTATTGAATTGGTAAAAAAATGATAGTATGTACATCATCTATGTTTATACATGCGTAAGTAATTGAGTAAGTTTGACTAACTATCTAACCAACTATAACTAACTAATAACCGAGCTAACTAACTGTTGTTAGTCTGATATCCCCCCCGTCAAGATGGACTGTAGATGTTTTTGACAGACATCTTAGAAACCATATGAGATAGGGATGCACATGGAAGAGGTTTTGTGAACATATCAGCAAGCTGCAACTGAGTTCGAATTGGCAGAAGTTTAATTGTTCCTTCCTTGATTTTCTCACGAATAAAATGACAATCTATCTCAATGTGTTTTGTGCGTTCATGAAAGATAGGATTGTATGCCAGATGGATGGCCGATTGGTTGTCACAAAATATAGTGGCAGGGGCTGGAATGGTGATGTGCAAGTCTTTGAGTAGCTGAGTAAGCCATATGACTTCGCTTGTTGTAGTGGCAAGTGCTCTGTATTCAGCCTCTGAAGATGATCTGGAAATGGTCACTTGTTTTTTGGTTTTCCATGAAATCAAGGTGTCGCCCAAGAAAACACAAAAACCTATTACTGACTTTCGGGTGTCAGCACAAGCTGCCCAATCAGCATCTGAAAACGCCCTTAAGTGCATGGGAGAGGTGGCTGAGAAGAAGATTCCTTGGCCTGGATTGGACTTGAGATATCTCAAGATATGATGCACAGCCTTCAGGTGTGAGGTACGAGGTTGGGACACAAATTGACTCAATTTGTGGACTGCAAATGTGATGTCTGGTCTAGACAAGGTAAGGTATAATAGACGTCCAATGAGGCGTCTATATTGAGTGACATCTTCAAGTAATTCACCATCGTGGAGATTGAGTTGAACCCTGGGTTCCATAGGCACGTGCACAGGTTTGCAAGCAAGGAATCCAGTGTCTTCGAGTAGGTGTAATGTGTAATTGCGTTGTGATAGGCATATGCCCTGTGTCGTTCTTGCTATTTCAAGACCAAGGAAATATTTTAAAGGGCCCAGATCCTTAAGTTTGAATTTGGATTGGAGAACAGATTTCACGTCATGAATGAAACTAGGGGAAGGTCCGGCAATGATGATGTCGTCTACATATACCAGTAAGACGACGAAAGAAGATCCTGATCCTTTGGTGAATAAAGTATGATCAGCTTGGGACTGCACAAATCCATATTCAAGTACTGCATTGGAGAATTTTGTGTTCCACTGTCGAGAGGCTTGGCGTAGGCCATATATAGATTTGTGTAATTTGCACACAAGTTTGGGAGTGGCTTGATCAATTTGTTCTGTGGGAGTGTATCCAAGTGGAAGATCCATGTACACATCTTCGAGTAGATCTCCATTCAGAAATGCATTATTAATGTCCAATTGTGCAAGATGCCAATTTTGGCTAGCAGCAAGTGCAAGCAAAACTTTGACAGTGGCTAGCTTGGCAACTGGGGAGAAAGTCTCAAAGAAATCAACACCTTCGCATTGATTGTACCCTTTCGCAACTAACCGAGCCTTATACATGTCTATCGAGCCATCAGATTTATGTTTGATCTTGTATACCCAACGGCAGCCAATGGCTTGTTTGTTTGAAGGAATTGGAACCACAGACCAAGTCTTGTTGGCTTCCATTGCATCGAGTTCCTCACGCATTGCAACCTGCCAGTCATTTGACTTCACGGCTTGATGAAAGAATTGAGGTTCCACTTGTGTGGAAATATTAAGCACAAATTGTTTGTATGATGGAGAAAGTGAGTGATATGATACGTATGCCTCCAAAGGATACATGGCTGAATGTTAGGGGTCTGATTTATGCTGCAACATTTGACAATGATAATGCCTTAAGTATGATGGCGGTTTGATCGCCCTTGAAGAAGTGCGATTGGGAGCAACATGAGCTGGTATCTCTGGAGCACTTGGTATCTCTGGAACATTATTGTGTGCACCAGCAACTGAAGAAGCATTTGAGTTTGATGCCTCGTGTGGAACAGCTAATGGCACATTGCTGTCCAAGCATTCAGTAGGGTCAATGGGTGCTGATGTAGGAAGTACCAAGTCAGGAAATGGATCAATGATCTCTTCCTCTGGAGATATAGAAAGAAAAGGAAATATGGATTCATGGAAAATAACATCACGTGATATAAATGTTTCCTTGCTCTTAATGTCCAATAACTTGTATGCTTTCATGTTTGGAGGATATCCTAAAAAAACACAGGCACGAGCTCTTGGAACAAACTTGTCGCGATGAGCTGATAAAGTGGAAGCAAATGCAAGGCAACCAAATACACGAAAGTGTGAATAATCCACACTTTTCTGATACAACAGCTCATAGGGAGATTTGTTGTGTGTCCAAGGGGAAGGTACACGATTTATCAAGTAAGTTGCTGTCAGAATACATTCATTCCAGAAACGAGTAGGCATATGGGACTGGAAAAGCAAAGAACGAGCAACATTAAGCAAATGTTGGTGTTTCCTTTCTACTACCGAATTCTGTTGAGGAGTTTGCACACATGAAAACTGATGTATAATTCCTTTGGTCTGTAACAACTCGGTGAACGCAAGCTCTTTAGCATTATCAGTGCGAAAGGCCTTTACTGTCATGGTGAATTGAGTTTCAACCATTTGACAGAATCTAGACACTATACTTAGTGCTTCAGATTTGTGTTGCAAAAGAAAAACCCATGTAAACCTTGTGCAATCGTCGAATAGAGTCAAGAAATATCGTTGATTATTATATGTAGGAGCATGATATGGCCCCCAAATGTCACAGTGAACAAGATCAAAAGGCTTTGAAGACATATTGTGATGAGAAACAAAAGGTAATCTTCTTTGTTTTGCTAATGGACAAATAGAACATGGTATATTGGGTATATCAATATCCTTGCATTGTAAATGGTTTTTCAAATTATGTACTATCTTCATTGAAGGGTGTCCCAGACGACAGTGCCAAGTTTGTGAAGTAACTTGATTGACATGGATCTTCGAGCAAGAGTTGTAGCTTTCCAGATTCTCGACTTTCAGAACATACAACCTTCTATCCGATTACCCTTGCCAATCATCTTCTTGGTTGTCATTTCCTGAATGAAAAATGAATCATGGTAAAAGTTGATCATAACATCTGTGTTGGCTATAAAGGAGCTGACGGACAGTAGGTTAAATTTGAACTCGGGTACGTAAAGAACATCAGATAGAACCAAGGATCCCAATCTAACTTCACCACATAATTTGACGTCAATGTATTCGTGATTTGGCAGGATGACACGTGAATTGTCCACTGATGTAAGGTAAGTAAAAGAATTCACATTCGAGCAAATATGTCGAGATGCCCCCGAATCCACGATCCAACATGAAGGTGAATGCAACAAATTAGGAATAGATATTGATAAGCAAGTATCTGAATTAAAGTGATCATTCGAACCATCTTGCCGATCAATTTTCTTGTCAACATCTGAGAGGTGTGGAACAAACATGGTCATCAGTTGTTCCATCTGATTTTTATCAAACTTCTGTAAGATATTGGAAGAAGAATCAGTAAGAGAATCTCGGAGGCCAGATGAAACACTATGTCCTGATACTTGATTCACTGGAGCAGATGAATTTCTGTTCACAAATCTTCCTCTGGTTTTGTATCCTGGAGGATAGCCATGAATCTTGTAACATGTATCGACGGTGTGTCCAGGAGCATTGCAAGAAGTACAATATGGTCTGCCTTTCTAGAATTTAATTCTTGCTCTGCTATTATGCTGGGATTGATGGTGCTCCCCTTGGAGCGCAAGTGCCAAGTCATTTGTGGGTGTATTGAAATTAGATTGCTTCCCAATAGCCCTTTGTCTCTCCTCTTGTATGACTAAAGCAAAAATTTTGTTGATAGACGGAAGAGGATCAAGCAGAAGCACTTGACTCCTATTATGGGTAAACGAGTCATTGAGACCCATGAGAAAAGTCATGGCGTAATCCATCTGAACATAATTGTCAATGTTCTTGACCCCATTACAAATGCACTTACCACTTCTGCAAACCGGACGGAATTGATTCAATTCTTCCCAAATGGCCTTAAGCTTAGTGAAGTAGATACCAACCGGATCTTGATCTTGGCGCAAATTGATCAATTCTCTACGCAGTTGAAATATTCTTGGAGCATTGCTTTGTTGAAAACGATCTTGCAAATCCTTCCATATATCTTCTGCTGATTCCGCGAACAAGATGCTCGCTGATATCTCCTTGGATACAGAATTCAGTAGCCAAGAAATGACTATGTTGTTGTTTCGAGTCCACGCACTTGTCAAGGTGAGATCACTCTCTGATGGTTTGTGAATAGATCCATCAATAAACCCCAACTTGTTCTTAACGGAAAGTGCAATTTTCATTGCCCGACTCCATGACGGAAAATTTTCACCAGTGAGTTGTTGTGAAACCAGGAGCTGCCCTGGATTATCAGAATGATGGAGAAAGTAGGGGCTCGATTGGTCATCAGCGGCTGATCGCCCCATTTGCATATTCCACGCCGTGGAATTTGTGTTTGTCATAGATCCAGATGTCGATGCTCAGAACTTCCAATTACGAATTGGAGAATGAAATGCACCGATTTGTGAGTTTTGCACAGAAAGAAAACTCACCAGCTCGACGAGAGAATCTCAATCTTCTTCCTGATTATCTGCTCACCATTGGCATGTGTAAGTGTTGTGCGGATAAGCTCTGATATCATATTACAGAGGCGAGCATGTATTGAATGGAAAAAGAGTTCTGTTCTTCATTATTGAAAAAAAAATGATAGTCTGTACATCATCTATGTTTATACATGCGTAAGTAATTGAGTAAGTTTGACTAACTATCTAACCAACTATAACTAACTAATAACCGAGCTAACTAACTGTTGTTAGTCTGATAGTAATTGCTCTTATAATTGATGTGACATAATTATTTTCGCACTGTAACACAGAGCAACGTTCGAATCCAAGTGACAGCAAATTTCCAATTTTTCTATTGTAATACCCATGGGATTATAAATTGGTAGACGAGATCCTATCAATATAGATATTATCTCACTTCATTTTAATAGGTAAGATCTTGTCACACATACAATTTCAAAAAAAAAAATGGATCTTATATATGTATGGACAAATCTTGGTCATCCATCTTATCATGGGGCAATGATACAGTCGTTAAAGTAATCATCATTCCTATACAGTTGTTTATATGCAGGAAGTTAGAATACAGGGTACTTCAATGTATATTCATGAAACGTTTTCTATTATTCATATGACGCAAATAACTATATTATTTTATAAATTGAATAAAAAAATAGTTGATATCATATTTAGAGTATGTTTCTTTTCACGTATCTTTATTCGTGATACAGATCAATTATTCTCATATTTACAATAAAAATTAATATTTTTATCATGAGTGACTCAAATAAAATATTTGTCTCACAAAATTAATTAGTGAGACCGTTTCATGGGAGGTTTTTTGTTATATTTAGTAATTAAAGTGGTAAAAAGTCATAAAGTATTAGAAATACAAAAAATTAATTATAGAAAGAATATCCTAAAAGATAAATAAATATGTGCAAAAAGGATCAGAGACAAGGCTAATTTCAATTAATTACAAAAAATTAATTATAGAAAGAATATCCTAAAAGACATACTCTTTAAATTAAGGGTGAACAAAACCAATAGGAATTCCAATTTTAAAGTTCACGAGTATTTTATTTCGTGATCACATTATAAGATATTTAAAAAAAAATTCGATCATCAACAAATTATGTACAAAAAGAAAAGGAAAGAAAGAAAGAAAAAAGCGCCATTTCAATGAATATTATCCAATTTGCCAGCAAAATAATGAAGATGGGATGTCTTCACTAACCATAACATCTCATAAATATAAAGAACCATCATCTGAATCACAATCCTATAATGCAAAACAAAGTCCCAACAAAGATTAGTCGCTGAAATTAGTAACCTGGTTATGTGGTTATCATGTGAAGCATCCTCAATCTCATCTCCCATATTGTTGGCTCGCTGAAATCATCTAGGAGCCGCCGAGGGCCGTGCCACTGCCACCTGATATCAATGATTAACAAAAACCAGCATATATTATTAAACCATCAATATAACGAATAAAATTATAAAAAGCAAAACAATTTTTGAACATGACAAGTGAGAAAAAACCAAGTAAAATTTGATAGTTTATTAGATAATGTTTCTCGATGACATAATATCTTCTGGTCATTACAGAAACCATGTGATCATAAACTGTAACTGTTTAATCCTATTTATTGGCCAAAATCAAGTGATGGGAAATTTTTCATCTGCTCCAGATCAGGATGGGGACTGGAGATAAAAGCTATTTTATTGAATGGGTACTGCACAATTGAGGCATTACCTGAGCGGTGTACATGGAGCTTTCAGCGAGATATTTGAGAAACTCTTGTTTTTTTATCTCATAGTTGACCTTTGCATGGTCTAAGTATGACTGCTCTCTCAGAAGATCTTCCGCGATTCGATCCTTCTTCCATTTTGTTTCCTTTATCTGGTTTTCAATCTCCAAGAATTTCTCAGGGAGGCTCAACCTTTCAAAGCCAACAGGAAACTTGACATCTTCCCTTAAAAAAGAAAATTCAAGTGATTAATGAGATTATTGGATGCAGGCAATGAAATAAGAGACGTGTACACATCATATTTTCTTAAGATTAGGGGTTTGGATCTTCGAAGTGAGGCATCTGACTCATCTACTTGCCCACACATAGCGCGCACACATAATTCAATTATGCAATTTTCAAGGAACTAATTCATGATATGGAGAATTACTAAATTAAGGCCAAGCTTTTACCGGGGAGAAGCCAAACGAAACACTCCAGGACTTTTAATCATCCCTCCGTCTAAAGATATGGCTCCATCTGGTATATAAGGAAGAGCCTTTAGCATGTCTTCCCTTGACTTATACACTTGCAACCTTGATAATAGGTTATAGAACAATGTTTCTCTGAGTCCAAACCCACTCTTCGTAATATAGTACAAGTGAGTTCTGTCAATATTTATCATATTCACCGCAAAACCAAGAAAGCCAGGAGGAGTTTCCCCATTGATTATTCTTGGTTTTAGAAGATCAAGCCTCCTTTGAGGGTCATCGGCTATAAACTCACCAGGATATGGCCTATATGCAAATCCAAAGAATGGAGCATAAAGTTGAGTAATTAGTGAAAATGTTCTTTCATAGATCAACAAGGATAACTTTAGAAGTGTATACCTCAGACTTTCAAGGCAAATGACAAGAAATGGGTCGTCAAGAGACCTCCTAGTTGAAGTTGCAAGTGCATGAAGGCCCAAGCTTTTATTTATTGATCCTTCTTTGTTGTATGCTTCCAAGGCGTTGACACCTTCATAGGTCTTGCAGACCACTGCAAGCATGGTTCCAAGGCCCAAATACTCGGAAAGAAGTCTAAGTCCCAAAATTATCAGCAAATATTTGAAGTCAATAATAACAAATTTTCCTGAAGGCAAACCAGAGAGAAAGAAAAGTGAACCAACCTGCTAAGGTTGTCATCTTCAACTTTTCCAAGTGTAGCAACAATGCCAAGCACATCTTTTGTTGACGTGTGATCAGAAGCCTGAGATTCAGGTTGACTTTTTATCATACACAAAAGGGCAGCTGCGGATTTCTCATGCTTAAGAATATTACCAAGTGTCTCTTCCTCACTCCTCGAAAGGTCAAGGTATTGGTTTTGTGTTGCGGAGAAACTTGTTTTATGATACTTTTCAAGAGTTGCTACAGGAACAAGTGGGTGAAAAAGTTAAATAATAGATTAGGATCTAGTCAACAAGGAGAGAAAAATCAGTAGGTAAACCTAATGCAGACACACAACGCAATGATCACATACTTATAAGATGCTTGTGATGCATATTGCAGCAAAATAGCTGCGAGGTGGCACACATATCTCTTGAAACATGTTCAATAATGTGCAAGTCAAGAGCAACAATCTTAAAAATCCCATGATTCTCTAATCGAAAGCATGAAAATTGGCAGTACGTGCACCTGGCTGGAAAAGCCAGGTGTAATAGGAGGATAGATACCTGTCATATCTAGAATTGATTCCTCCAACTTCGTTTTCTGAGTTTTCAAGTATTTAATGTTGTCCTCATTATGCTTGATTTTTTGACCCAGCTCCTGTAGATCATCCTGAAGTTGCTGCAACAATAAATAAGTCCACATATTTTCATTCAGATCGCTGTTGTCCATCAAGCAACAAAGATAATAAAGAATGTAAGAGACAGATACTATTTCCAACAATCATCACATCATCTCATGCGTGATCAAATAAACAGCATCATCAGAGGGTCAAGGAGAATTAATGAAACACCTTGGAATGAATTATAATTGATCCAGCCTGCTGAATAAGCTCTCCATTTTGCACACCCTCTCCCGCAAACACGTGGGGCGAATTCTGACCGGCAAGATTAAGCGCCGCCGATTGGTCGGAGATAACCATTGCCCTTGGATTGATTGGCAGCTGGCTTATCAAGTATATTACTCAGTTTTAGTTTTTATACACGGGAAAGACAAAAAATCTGAAGCATATGTCTAAAACCCAAAAAGAAAGTAAAGTAGGCACTAAACATCTCCACGAGATGTTGGATATAAAAATGATTACTCTTCAGGATTATTTACTCCCTTCTGAAATTTAAACATCCTAGAGCTTAGAACAAAAACAAAACTGTACTAGATAAACTAAAGTAGAGTAGATTTCGAAGAGTTCTTGATCAAAATATACTGTTCTCAATTTTCAGCAGCATATACAAGGAGAATTTGTTTCTGCTAAACAGAACTGTAAACCAACATTCAACGTTCGTCATTGCATCAAAACCATGAACCAACTACTTTCCCCAAAATAAATACATTTTTACAACGAGACAGTCCTTAAAAATTAATATGCCATTTAAGAGACGCAAGATTGAAGCACACAAGATAAACAAACATTGTAGAACAAAAGAAATAGTACATGGTATCGAATAAATCAATCTGGAAACAAATTTGGTAGACTATAACAAATTAAAATGTAATAATCGGCCAACACCCAAAATTCCAATTTCTCGTTCGCAGCATTTTCAAAATTTGCATCGATTCTAATCTCCCCTGTCCACAAATACAAGCTGCATGCCTAACATATTCGGTCCCGCGCACAGAAATAAACTAGAAACACCTCAAACGAACATACGATATCAATTCACAACTTGAGTAAGAAAAGAAACCAAGAATGGAAAATTCCTAAATTATTTACAGAAAAATATTTTAATTATTAACCTGCGGTGATATCTCGGAATCTTTAGGTGTCAGTTTCTGATCGCGTCCGCCAAGCATCGACGGGCGGCGGGGGTGGCGCTGCAGAGGGAAGAAAGGAGAGCAGAGTAACACACTGAAAGTTAATATACATGTACTAGCTAGCATAGATCGAGTCAACGGAGTTTTGTCATCCAGTCAGAGCTCGAATGTAACTATTCAATATATTTATATATATATATTAATTAATTATTTATTTAAAAAAAATTGAAATCGAATTCGACTAACATGATATATTATTGAGTCTAACTCGAATAAAAATTAATATTTGAGTCGAGTTTAAATTCAAATATTTTAATTTTTTTCGAATAGAACTCGAGTAGACTCGACTTGATTACATATAACCTATATTGTCCTAACCTATATTTTATTGTTCTTATATATTGTATCATAAAATTCAAATTTCAATATTTAACAATTTAAAATAAATATAGATATAATTATTGAGATAAATTATGAATATGTGATATATTAAATAAATAACTCTGATCTTCAATATAGTTTTTATTTATATAATCTTTTACTTGAAATGAAGTGGTATTTTGTCCACATCACCCTATTGCATTTCCTTTAAAAAAAATAATTATTGATAACAAAATGAGTTGGGTATAATAATTGTCCTTATTTGGTAGAGCGATCGAATCGTGGTATTTGAGCTGTTGTGTAGTTTAAAATATTTGAGTTGCACCATTACCATCAGCTATAGATTTTGGTAAAGCGGCAAGCGCTCGGTCCTACAATTGGTATCAGAGCCAAGATCACGGATTCGATTCTCATTGATTGCAATAATTGTCCTTGATTGGTAGAACGATCGAACCGTGGTGCTTGAGCTACTGTACGGTTTAAAAAATTTGAGTGGCACCATTACCACCAGCTATAGTTTTTGATAAATGAGCAAGCGCTGGGTTCTACAAAATGTACTTAAGTTTGTTTGTAAATTTATTGTTTCAATTATTTTCTTAATCTGTTTAAAAAAAAACAAAAACAAAATAATATATATGGGATGAAAGTGGTATAATTTTGTAGTAAAATAAAATCGAACAAATGGCATGTATCAAATTCACCGCCATTTTGAAATAAATTTTGTGGAAATTTTTAGTTTGTGGACCAAGTGTCGGAAGAATTAATACATATAATTTAGTAGCTCATGTTAAGCTGTCAAACCGGTCAACTCGGGTCAGCCCATAAAAAACGGGCCAACCATAGGTCATCCCTATGATTTCTAGATTGAACTCCAATTTTTTTTAATTTTTTTTGCAAAAAGAATTTAATTGAAGATATGATTCCCAGTTAATTAAATGATTTTGGTTGGGTTTTTTTCAGTAATTATTTTAAAATTTTAATAAAATAAAGTAAAAATGAAATGGTTTATGAAATTAAAGTATGTCAACTCTATAGGCTTAATAAAATGATGCAAGTCATGCCTACTTGCTTTAACTAAAAAAATTAAGTTGTATGCCTCGATCACTCTGACATAGGAAAGTGCAACATGGGTCAAAGGCAGCAAAGCTACAACCTAAATAATTATTTAGGGATATTTTTTAAACCAATGTGCATCTGTTTTCTCTCTATAAATCAAAAAGAGGGCATCATATTTTTTTTACCATTTCCTCTTCATTCATCTTGTAGGACCGAGTGCTTACCGCTTTACCAAAAGCTATAGCTAGTAGTAATGGTGCAACTCAAATCTTTTAAACCGCACAGCAGCACAAGCACCACGGTTCGACTGCTCTACCAAGCAAGGACAATTATTGCACCCAACAATCTCCCTCCCAATAATTGCACTCCTTGCAATCAATGGGGATCGAACCCATGACCTTGGCTCTGATACCAATTGTAGGACCGAGTGTTTACCACTTTACCAAAAGCTATAGCTAGTAGTAATGGTGCAACTCAAATATTTTAAACCGCACAGCAGCACAAGCACCACGGTTCGATTGCTCTACCAAACAAGGACAATTATTGCACCCAACACATCTCTTCGCTCGTAAATTCTCATGATTTTCTAATTAATTTGTTACACCACTTCAGGACAATTTTAAATTAATTTGAAGTTTTTTTTTATAATTTTACAATTAAATTTTGGTTCCAACTTCAATATAAGATATGTATACTAATATAAATTATTTATGTTAAATATTAAATTTATAATGAAATTACTATTTATGTTATAATATTTTTTATGTGTTAGATTTTTTTTGTAATTTTAATTATTACTCGTTTTTTAGTTATTATTATTTTTTGTAAAGATATTGCAAAATCATTTATTATGATAAAATTATAATTATCATTATTATTTTTTAGAAAATTCTAAGAAAATAAATGTTATATGTTAGTGGTAATGGTGCAACTCAAATTTTTTAAATTGCATACCAGTCCAAGAGTCATGGTTCGATCGCTCTACCCAACGGGACCAATTATTGCAAATCAACCATATCACTCCCAAGAATTGCACTCATTTAAATCAATGAAAATCGAACTAAGGACTTTGACTCTGATATCAATTATAAGACTAAGTGCTTGCAGTTTATCAAAAGTTATAACTGGTGATAATGGTGTAACTCAAATTCTTAAGTTGTATAGCAGCTCATGCGACATGGTTTGATCGCTCCACTCAGTATGGACAATTATTCTACATCACACTTTAAAAAAAAAATATGTGACTTGTTTTAGTTTTTTAAAAAATAATAATAATTCACGTCTTAAATATTTTAGAAAATACACTCTCCTATTCAGTCAAGTTTTCTGAAGATATTAACTACAATAACGTCAGGCTAATTTAATTGTCTAAGCTAAATTCAAAAATGTATTACTACTTAATCAAGTCATGCCCTCTTAAAAGAGGTTACTTGATTAAAAAAAATTAAATGTAGTCAGACCCTTTGAGAGAGCATTTGTGGGACCCGGACGCTAATCATCTTCTTAATCATCTTTGGGATTTAATTATCAATTAAGATAAACAATGTCTAAATTTTTTTTAAAAAAAAATAAAAGTGCGAAACGTAATGGAATTTAACTAATATACATCTCAGTATAAAAATACAATAATATACAACAATTATTCAAACTAGTCTAAGGTTCAACTACTAAATTTCAAGTATTAAACCAAATCTACATCCAAGTCCGGAATCACCACTTTGATCTCGATCTCTCATCATCCTCTTAACCCTGATCCTGCCCCACCTGTTGTCATGCACACATACAAACAAGACAACAGCCGGATAACTCTGGTGAGAATAAATCCTAGTATAAACAATGTATACATGCAATTAACTGAATTAACATAAAAGCATTAATTATATCTTCTCACATGTATCATAATCGAACAACATGTATCAATGTTAATCTGTAAATAAAACATGAATGATAATCTACGAAACATAAATCAATACGGATCTGTAAATCAAATTCTAGTCTCAATATCTAAGACTCGACTCACCTCTCATTCTACTCTAGGGATCCCGGTGAATAAGAACGTAACAAGTCTCCCACCTACTACTACCAGTCGCGGTGGCGGTACGTTCTTATTTCTGGACTTTGGTCTAGCTGTATCGAATAATCTACAATAAGAACAATATATGTATCTTAAGCATATCGATACACCAAACGTCCAGTGCCTTGGCGTATCTACCAAGACTAAGCCTAGTCTGATAATGTGCAATGGGTCAGTGACTATACTGTCAAAATCTAACCCCTCTGTCAGTGACTCTTACTCAATAGCTCTCTGCTTTCTACTTCTAACTCAATAGAATAAACATAATCATTAAAACACAAAAGTATGAAAGCAATACCATACAAGTATGTGGTTTAGGGAAACTCGAATAGAATCTAACTCGAGTCGATCTCCCAGTTAACATTGATTTATACATTTCTCTTCTCGGTCTGATGAAGACGAAGTCTCGTATCCCAATCTGTCCATATCAAATCTGACAATGACGATCGCATAAATACAATATCAGTATATAACTCAGTTCAATATCTGTTCTGATCGATACTCAAATCAAACACAATCTGATTAATGTCAATAACATAACCATACAATCTCAATCAATACTGAATCTGATCAATATCAATCAACTGATGTTTCGACTGCATAATAATACGGTCTCAATAATCCCGTCACTTCAACATCACAGATATAATACCAGAATTCATAATCAATACCATTACAGTTCATACTCTGAACAATAACACAACTCTGATATAGAATCTCAATCAAATCTACTCCGAAAATCATAACAATTTCATAAACAGTCTATTCTTTAGTCTGACTTCAGTTATAGAATGCCTATTGTAGCAGAAACATCATATCTGATTCGTATTCAATTCTGACAATATCATAAATTCAATTCATGTCTAAACATAACAAAACTTACGTCCAGTTGTAGCCTGCGTTGATAGGAACACAGTACTGAAGTCGGATTTAAAATCAGACGGCCGGATTGTTCAAAATCTCCAAATCTTCCCTCGGTTTCCTTTTTTCCTTTCTCTTTCTTATTTCTGAAGGAAGGAAATTATATATATATATATATATATATATATATATATATATATATATATATATATATATATATATATATATACGTCGCACAATTAAGGCCAAATGGCTTGTCCTTGTTCTGCATGTCGCGCGCATATGCGCGCACAAAGTCGCGCATATGCGCCGATAGTTCTGCCCGGCACCTTCCGCAATTATCTTCTCGCGCATATGCGCGCTTCATCTCGCGCATATGCACCAAAGTTTCTGGACGGGTCGCGCATATGCGCGCCTTATCTCGCGCATGTGCGCCGATGCTTCTGTAATTTTCGCGCATGTGCGCGGGGACTCTTCTTGTACTTCATGTCAAATCTTCTTTTAGTTCTCCCGGTCTAATCCGTTCCGTCTATAATCATCTTAATTAATAAATAAATCATTTTAGATTAATCACAGATTACATTAATAACATCTCGGGCCTTACAACATTACACAAATATTTATTAAAAAATATTTTTTTGTGACGCGGTCAAATATTTATTAATATATATATTCTTAAAATTATTATGCGATTTTTATTATTACTGTTTGTGTAGATCTTCAAATTATTATTTACATTAATAGATAGAATAATTACATTATTCGATTTTATTTATACTATCAAGCTAAATTATTTTATTTTATTTATATTGTCAGTACTTGTTTTTTTATTTTTTCATGCAAGTAAAATTTTATTATAAAAATTTCAATTGAGTTATATACATAAATATTTATTATTAAAATAAATTTGTATTTCCAAAACTCTTAATAGTGAATATATTATTTTTAGTATATTTGTTATTTATAAAAATTGTTTTACTTATAGTTAATGTTTATATATTATAATTGTTTTGATAATTGATGTTATAGTTTTTTAATATAATATTGTGATAGATAATAAAATATTGTTCTTGTTATTAATTATAAGATGTCATTACATGCTGAACATGTTGATGATATTGTTCTTTATCAGCAACAAACAAATTTATATAGTGTTGTATGTGCAATAATTATTCCGTCTGGGTAGAGCGATCAAACTATGACGATTAGGCTGTTATGCGGTTTAAAATATGTGAGTTGCATAATTACCACCAGTTATAGCTTTTGGTAAAGCGGCAAACGCTCGGTCTTATAATTGATATTAGAGCCAAAGTTATGGGTTCGATTATCATCGATTGCAAGGATTGCAATTATTGGGAGGAAAATTGTTGAGGTGCAATAATTGTGCATGCTGGGTAGAACGATTGAACCATGACGCTTGGGCTGCTATGACGTTTAAAAGATTTGAGTTGCACCGTTACCATCAGCTATAAATTTTGTTAAAGCGACAAGTGCTCAGTCTTACATCTATTTTATTACACCTAACAATTTGGATAACACCATAAGAGTGCGTCGATCAGATAATTTAATTTGGAAATTAAGAAAAAATGATATACTACACCACGTGTTTGGTTATGTCTACGTGAAACGTCCTCTTACGACATCCTTTGTTGTGGTGATTGTATTTACGATAATCATTTGATAATTGTTTTGTGGAAAAGATGGCACCCAGAAACTCATGATTTTTATCTTCGAGTTGGCGAGATAACAATCATGCTATAAGATGTCGCGTTAATTTGAGAGCTTGATGTTGACGGTGACCCTATCATCAAGATTGATGTATCCCGCAAGTTTACTATATGGCAAGTCATAAAAATTAAAAAAAGTTGATAATAAAATTTTTAAATTACCTTTGCTTATTGAATATCATAATAACAAATACTAAAATTCTGATAATAATGATGATGATGATAAATTAGTTTGATGATACTATTACCATTAATAATAATAATACTAATTTGTATTTAAAAATTTAATAATAATGATGATGATAAATATCATACTAAATAGGCAAAACAAATTAATAATAATACTATTTGTTTGACATAATATTACATAAAACACAACAGAAATAATAATAAAATGAATTTTGTATTTAATAATTAAGAACAAAAATAACAATATTTATAATTATAAATTTTATATTATTTGTGTAAAATAAATTAATGTAATACTACTTCTTTTATATAATATCAATAAAATAAAGCAACAATAATAATTATAATTATCAGTATTATTATTTTAAAATAAAAATCGATTTCTTATTTATATCTTATAAGTTAATAATAATACAAATAATAATAAAATAGTAATTTTTATAAAAATAAGTTTTGATATTTTGCAATAAAATAAAATAATAATAAAATAAATTAATTATAATACTTATTTTCATTTAATAAGTTGAGAAGAAAAATAACAGTATTTATAATAATAAATTTTATATTATTTGTGTAAAATAAATTAATTGTAATACTTGTATTCTATTAGTTAATAATAATACAAATAATAATAAAATAATAATTTTTATAACAATAAGTTTGATACTACGCATATGAAATAAAATAATAATAATAATAATATTGATTTTTTTACATAGTATATGCATAATATAAAATAACAATAACAACAACTTAATTTCGAAATAATCGAAGAGGAGTAGGGATTATAATAATACATTGAAGCATAATTTACTATTTTAATCATAAAATTGACATGTAACATAATAATTAAATCAAAAAAATTATGTTCAATGAATAAATTCACATAATTTAAATTAATACTTACATCAAATAGAAGTTCAAAATCAAAATAGAAGTTCAAAATCAAAATTTTAGCTGCAAAAATATAACCACAAATAAATAAATTATCAGTTTCAATCAAACTTGAAAGACAAACTTAATTTAAAGTATAAATACATCACATGTTGAAGTGGAATCCGATATTGAGCTACTCCAACAATTAAATATATTGTACTTGCTCGAACACTAAAAAATGTATGGTTGTTTTTTTCAACATTTCAATCAGCATATCACTCTTAAAATTCACACCGAAACAATGCGAACAATATTAAAAAAAACGAATGACATATTTCAAAATTTATATCAAGATGAACGAAGAATGATGAAATGATGACAAATGTTCAATCTAGATGTTCATCAATTATATAAGTAAATTTTCAATATTTGGTAAAAAAAAAAACACGTCATTTAGCTAGGCGTGATAATCAGTTAAAAAGAGAACATGCCATTTCACAGGACGTGATCTGTGCGTGAGACATCACATCACTCTGTCACGACAATTTTAAGTAATTTTTTTAATAATTTAGGGAGTAAAGTCGTTTCTAAAGGCGTGCAAGTTGCAACATAGGAGAGGAGGTTCATATTTAAAAAATAAATAAATAAAATAAACTCACCAATAAAATAATGTATTCTCTATCAGGTGGGATTTATGGGAATGTGGAAATTTCGCTCGGTATGTGAAATTATAAAAAAAAAAAATTAAGAAATATTTTAAATAGTTTTTCCTCTAAAGTTACATTAAACCTACTTTTCAAAATATCCTTATTTGTATGTTAAAAAATATAATAAAATAAAAACTCACATTTGAAATATACCAGGAAAGAATTGCTCCAATATAATTAACCTTTAACGCTAAAGTCTATAATGGTTAAAAAATTATATTTATTTTTAATTGTATGTATGTGTATCATAATTCATACACAAGCATGTGCCAAATTTATTACACATATATAAAGTTCAGCTGACGTTAAATCGAATACGGAGTTTGAGTGGCCATAACATCAAGAAAGCCCATGGTTTGAGCCCAGAGTGATTTGGATAAGAAATCACGTTTGACAAAACTAGGATAGTAAATAAATCAAATCGATTCGCGAGTTTTTTTGAGTCAGCTCAAAAAAAAAAAAAAAATTTGATTTGTACAAACTTATCGAATTTGAACCGAACTCGAACATGTTCAAATTATTTTTTTTTGATAGTTTGCGAGCGGATCTTAATATTTTATTAATATAATTTAGTTATATATTAAATAAATTAATTTCGATCATTTGGAGTGCTTATTTTCGAGCAATTATTCGAATAGTTCGTGAATATGTTTGAATATTTCGAGTCGAACTCGAACTTTAATTTGAAATGAATTTGGGCCAAAAGTTTTAGAATTTCCGAACTTTGAAGTAAGCTCGAACTCGAATAGAACTAATTCGAGCTGAGATCGAGCCTTCAAAATTTCGTGATATTCTAGTCGATTTGGTTCGATTACACCTCTAGTTAAAAACTTATATCATCATCAAATATATTTGGAGAGTGTTACTTTCATAAAATAAAGTTTGACCTTTGACCTAGTTTTTTAAAACTGGATCGATCGATTCTATCAGAAATCAACCATTGGTTCAGTTTGATTTACTATGCAAATCGATTTAATAGTCTTACCAATTTTTAAATTTCTTTAAAATTTTATTTTTTTTCAGCATTTAACTATTTATATATATTTTTTAAAAAATTATTTCTTATATTAATTTTTTTAAATTAATTATATATATAGTTATTTAGATTTTGAAGTTTGTTACAAGTCAAAAACTTGTGTGAGACGGTCTCACGAGTCGTATTTTATGAGACAGATCTCTTATTTGGGTCATCCATGAAAACGTATTACTTTTATGCTAAAAGTATTACTTTTTATTGTGAATATGTTAGGGTTGACCCATCGAAACCGTCTCACAAGAGACTCGTTCTTCTTACAAATATTTTTTAGTAGTATTATATCTTATTTTGATTTATTTCTTGTTTAAAAAATTATAAATATAATTATATTTGATTATATGTATATTGTTTCGATTTTAAACTTGATAAATATACTTTTTTATTATTTATAACCATATTGACTTTTTTTAAAATTTAAAATATATTATCTATTATATTATATTATTATTTAATATAATATAATAATATTCTGGTATGATCGATTGAACTGTTTTTATAAGATAAATAAATTCAGTCCTCGATTCTATTGTGAAATATTGGTTGACAAATATCATTTGGTTAAATTTCCCGATTAATAAAGAAGATTATTCGTTGCTCAATTTGCATTTCAAATAGTCTATGTATAAAGAGTTGATTAAAACTATATAATTTACCTATCTTTCATTATTTAACAAAATCAAGTGGCTCTCTTATAATAAACCAAATTTAGTATATTTAATTGGTATTCCAAAAATCAGCCTTCAAAATAAGAAATATAATAAATAAATAAATTGTTCATATGGTAATTTTCTACATTTTTTAAACCTATTCCCAACTTCCATTTCTTCTCATTGCTTCCAACCCTATACTATACATTCACTAGTCTTAATTACCATTAATTTTTTCTTACAACTTTTTATACATTTCATACACTCATAAATGGTTGGTACGTAAATTTTAATCACTCATATTACATATATTATATATCCAAATATTTCGATTATTTCATGTCTCGAATCAAATATGCAAGCCTTTTGGCCCTTGACTGTTTTAAAAAAAAATATATGAAATTTTTTTATTATCACATACTCGATTAGACACCAATCATATTCTAAAATTTAAATAGTTTGAAAGGTGTTTATCACCAAAAAAATCCATTAATGAAACAAATGTAGAAAAGGGAAGATAAAAAGAACATTAATTATTTAATCTCCCTCATGAAATAATGACAACTTGTGTTTAATTTATTATATGATGTATTGATATGTTTAAGTATATATAATATATGCTATTGCATAATAAAAACTATATAAGTTAGAAGTAATTTTTGTGTATATCCCATTAATATCTAATTTTCCAATAATTATTTGAAAAATATATACTCGATGCATCACTCGAAAACTTCCAAATTTGTGAGTCAATATCCCTTTAAATGCAAGCAAAAGGCAGCCATCTACCAAAGCAAAAAGGATAGCCTTCATTGATTTTTACTTTTAATCTCTCAACCACATTTAGAGGTTGGAATACAAATTGTTGGTGAAAATGAGATTTCCACATCTCACCAATCTTAATTCTTTTTATTTTAAACGGGAATCTTTATTTCAAATTACAATACTATATATACACACATATATATATATATGTATATATATGTGTATATATGTATATATATGTGTATATGTATAGGCGACTTTACCATGATACATTGAAATTATATATATCAACTGCTCTGACCAGCAGGATAATCGTTCTTTCCAAAAAAAAAATTAGATTATATGTCGATATATATATATATTATTATTATTATTATAAAAATAATTCTTTTCACCAAAAATTTTGAATTATTTAATATATCTTCATTTTGTTAGCGTTATATAATTAAAAAAATATTTCATTCAAAAATTTAAATTGATGGAGTAGATAGGAGAGTAAATTGAGGTATTAAAGAATTTTATTACAACGCTCATTATGTACTAAATGTTTGATGTATCATAAAAACTCTTATAATACCTTGTATGGATCAATTTTGTAAGATGAATATTTGATCTGACACAATATATGAAAAAATATTATTTTTTTATGTCAAAAGTATCAATTATTTTTCAATATAATTACAGACCGAGTCAACTCATCTCATAGAAATAGAACCCCGATACCATCTCAATTATCACAGTAGACCTAATCTATATATATATATTATTATAAATTTGACTATTTGAATGATACCTCGAACTCCAGGACACTTTTAACATGATAAATCGAATTGTGCGCAACCCAAAATTTGTACCTCGATCTTTGAAATTGCAGTGTAAGTTACATTTGTTTTTGTTGAATAAAAAATATGACAATCAAATTAAATGAGAAACTTAAATAGACAATTATTACATCTTTGTCATTACATGTAATAATAAAAAAAGTACTTAAATAGACAAATAAAGAAGCATAGTTGGGATGTCAAATAAAATTAAATCTCTATTAAATAGAATATGGTATCTTTTTATTGGTATTTATTGCCTATGGTTTTATTTGTTATATTAAATTAAAATATTGAAATAGAGATGTATGTATAATATCCGATAAAGTTAGATTAATATAGATGATAAAACATGTATAATACACACATGAAATTCTTGCTCAAGTTCGAAATTCAATTATATAGTTGTTCAATTACTCAAGTTTAAGTTATAATTTTTGACAATAGATTAACGAAACTCCTTGCGATCAGTCGTTAAAATATCTAAGATATTCTTTGGCGTGAACTGTAAGACATTAATTGATTATATATTCTTGATTAATCTGATTTTTGGTTCAAGTTCTACAAATAATTAGAATCGTAATTTATCGTGTTTTCCATATATATTATTAGAGTAGGTGTTTTGTGAGACGGTCTCACGAATCTTTATCTGTGAGACGGGTCAACCCTACCAATATTCACAATAAAAAGTAGGTAAAAACTTGTGTGAGACGGTCTCACGGGTCGTATTTGTGAGACGGATCTCTTATTTGGGTTATCAATGAAAAATATTACTTTTTATGCTAAGAGTATTACTTTTTATTGTGAATATGGGTAGAGTTGACCCGTCTCACAGATTAAGATCTGTGAGACGGTCTCACATGAGATCCATTCTAAAAATTAATACTATTAGCATTAAAAGTAATTTTTTTCATGAATGACCCAAATAAGAAATTTGTCTCACAAAATACGACCCGTGAGATCGTCTCATGCAAATTTTTGTAATATTGTTACATCATATCTAAATATTAAAAAAAAATCAACGAGACTCGTTGCGATCAGTCGTTTGACACATGTCGATGTCTAATTGGCCGATCCCAACTATACACAAGACTCAAAGAATCAGCTACCCCTCGTGAAAAGGATAAATACCGACGGCAAATTTGCGAAAGGCAGCAGTTACTACTACTACTGCTCATTCAATACACACAGTAGTACATGCCACTTTCTCCACAAAAACACACACGCTTTTCTCTATCAGCCCTTTAATTTTCTTTACTCCTCCTCACATGTTCTTCCCTTTATAGAGCAAACATTGCTCACATTTTCTTGGAAAAGGCCCTTTGTATTCTGTGTTTCAAGAAATGGGTTTCGGAGATTACAAGACATGAATAGAGGACTCTGGGTAATTTGCAGGTTTGGTCGTGTCATATTTTTATAAGTTTCATTATTATTGTTATTATTAATTTATTATCGTTCTTTACTGGTGGGATGTTTCAAAATCTTATTTTTTTATTTCATTTTGAAGGTGTATGATAATTTGGGCTGAAAATGGGGAAGAAAGGAAGCGGGTGGCTTTGGACGGTGAAGAAAGTTTTTAAGCAATCTCCCAGTAGAGATTTGCCCGACAAGAAGGTTTGATCATTGTTTAGTAGATTTGATTTTTTGTAAATTTTATATCCAATTACATGCACGACAATCAATACAGAATTTGGTTTTATTGAGAGGTGAAACTTATGATTTTTCACAAGTTATGCATGAGCAGTATGATCTACTGCGGCTGACCATTGTAACACAAGAGGTTATAAAGATAAAATGAAAATTCTTGAAATTTTACGTGCAGTCAAATTGAATGTTCAATGTTTAGGCCCGTTTCTATTTGGACACATTTTAGATTATACCCATAGTGATTGATTGATTTTTATTTTTTATGATATGGAAGCACATTAATTTCATGAAATTTGATCATTTATATGGTCCCCTATCATTATGGACTGAAGAAAAAGCAGCAGGGGATCATGCCCTGTTGCTTTCTTTCCAACCATGCTATTCTACATCAGATCACATTGATAATCATGTGCTGTTGTGCTGTTTGTTGATCGATCCCTTTTCGTATGATACAAAATATTTGATGTGGTTTAAGTATATTATTAATGTAACACTTATTTTATCTCTAGAAATCTGATAATTAGACGGTGTTTCGTTCGTCATTTCTTGGTTTTTCATGAGGAAAATGGCAGTGCCAAGACTGATGTCAATGATCTTGAATAATTTTTATGTCCTGGTTTTGGTTGGATCAGAGAAATATGAATGCATGCACATTAATTAATTTTGTCACACAGGGTTAATTTTGTTGCTGGATTTAATTTTGCTGACTTACTACTTATTAGGCCCAAGAAAGTGCTGAATGTAACATGTTTTTTGTGAACTCTGGACAACTTTTCAGGTCGGTAATGAAGAAAAATGGCAGTATGAAGCACCAGAGGTTGTGTCTCTCGAGCATTTCCCTGCAGAAAGTTCTCCAGACAAGACAAATGGGGGGAGCGATCACTCGTCTCCAGTGGTTGAGGATCAAGATCGTGCTATAGCCGTGGCTGCCGCAACTGCAGCAGCGGCTGAGGCAGCTGTTGCAGCAGCTCAGGCAGCTGCTAAAGTTGTTAGATTAGCTGGTTATGGCCGCAAGTCTAAGGAAGAAAGGGCTGCAATTCTCATACAATCTTATTACAGAGGATGTCTGGTAAGTTTATCTGATCCATTTTACCCCCAGCAGCATAGAAATAACATTTCTATATCTATCATGGTGATAATTGGTCACAACGACACCATTAATTGAAAGATCTTACTCATTCTTAGTAGAAAAATCATCCATCCCTATTTCCAAAAGTTCTATAAAGCTCAACTATTTCCAATATTTTTTTACTTATATTCAACTTTTAGGCAAGACGGGCATTGCGTGCTTTAAAGGGCTTGGTGAGGCTTCAAGCTCTAGTGAGGGGTCACAATGTACGTAAGCAAGCACAGATGACGATGCGATGTATGCAAGCTCTTGTACGGGTCCAGGCACGAGTCCGAGCTAATAGACTTCAATTAGTCCAGGAAAAGCTTCAATCCAAGCTCGAAAAAGAAGGTAGGCTTAAATCTGGTGGAGATCATCTCATGAAGAAAAGGAATCAAATAGAGAAGTTTGAAAATGGACAATGGGATAAGATGAACCAGAGTATGAGTAAAATAAGGGAAAGTTCTTCAAGAAAATTGCCTGATCTTGAAATGAGAAGGGAAAGGGCTCTAGCTTATGCTCTTGCTTACCAGGTTTGAAAAATTTTATGCATTGGTTAGTCTTCTTTTAATTGTGTTAAAGCTAAATCTTGCTCTATCATTGGCAAGAATCTTGATTTTTTTATTGCATTTTATTTTATTGGTTGTGACCAAGTTAGCGGTTAAACTAGATCGACATCCCTAAACTTTGGTCCAGTTACACACACTAGACATGCACACCCTTTTTGGTTAGGATCGTTACAGTGACAAATGATGAAGTTTGGTTAATGTCGTGAGGCCATCTCCAGTGAATGTGCGGCATAGTTATGAAAATCGCCTAGACCTCTAGCTTGCTTTATTCCTTTCTAACAGGCTGTGCTGTGGACGTGCACCTAACAACTATGTATAGCCTTAGAAAGACAAGTGTAAAGGGGTGTTTGCTATTTATCCTAACTAAGCTAATAATGCGCTATAACAAGCATGACATGTTTATTTATTTTGAACTTGTACTAACATTTGGCCTTACTATGTGACCCTGCAGCAAAACGAGCACTTGCTGCTACAATCCCCCGTGAACGGGGACAGAACCAAACTTTATGAACACCGAACGAACAAGCCACCGTGGGGTTGGAACATGCTCGAGCAGTGGATGGCGACTCAGCCCTACTATCCCCGGCATAAGTTGGAGCGTGGCACCATCATAGATGACATGTCTGAGAAAACAGTTGAAATGGATTATGTTACACAATTGGGCCTGGAAAATATGAACATGGGCCAATTTAGGGGAGATTCAATTGAATCGAGCCCATATAGAGGCCGACAACCACGACGGTTGAGCTCCGATGATGTGCCTAGCTACATGGCCCCAACTCAGTCTGTCAAAGCAAGAATCCGTAACCAAGGCCTGGTTAAGCAAAGAAGTCCGCCAACGGCTCAATGGAACTCATCCACGAGAACCGGAAACGGTTTTGGGCTGGGTTATGAGACATCAAGTTCGGGCGGAGGAACGACATATCAGGCCTCGAGAAGCCCAAATCCAAAAGATAATAATACTCATGGGCCCGGTAAGTGGACCCGTAGCCCAGAATCAAGTAGTGAGGAGAGGGCCTTGGTTAGTGCCATGCATGGTTGGAGACGTAGTTTTGCCTAATTTTTGAATATTTCTTCTTAATAATTTGATGAAAGCAAAATGTTTGTTAATAAGTTAACATGTTTGTTTATTTGTACACTATACTGCCTAATAATGTTGTGAAATTCGTGTAAGTGGATGGATATTTATTTAGTTGTAAAATTTCATCTTACTATCAAAAATAACGGAAAAATATATTATATATTGTTTCAAACTTTCGAATTTCGGAAACAGGATTTAATTTTTGCTTTATTTTCTATATAGTAGATATTTTGTTAAACGAGATCACGGAATTCTGTCTATATTTGTAATAATAAATAATATTTTTTTAATTTATTTTCTAAATAGACGAGTCTCTTGTGGTGAATTTGGTCATATTTCTTTCGGAAAAAAATTTGACAAAAGTAAATATTGCAGGGACTTTACCGCACGGAAGGAAACCTCAAGGGCGGGAAATTAAATGGTCGGTTGTTCAAGTCCTAAATATGTTTTAAAATTAGAGTAGGTATCTTTTGAGATGATCTCACGAATTTTTATCTGTGAGACGGGTAAACTCTACCGATATTCACAATAAAAAGTTATACTCTTAGCATAAAAAGTAATACTTTTTCATGGATGACCCAAATAAGAGATTCGTCTCAAAAAATACGATCCGTAAGATCGTCACACAAGTTTTTGCATTAAAATTAATTTCAAGTTTTATTTCTTTGAACTTATTTATTGGTGGATTTTCTAACTTATCTATTATTCATTTTAAAATTTGAAATTTTAAGGTATAAGTGAAGTTTTGTGGGCCAAACTTTTAAAATGCCATGTTATTAACCAATTATGCTCTCTTTTTTAATCAGAAATGTTTCACTAATAAATAAACATATGTTATTTATATACAAATGACCATCAAATTTTGCAGAATCATTTTTGGACATTTATTTTCTCTTTTTTTTTTATATATATAAACGAACTAATACAAGTTGGGGAAAACCATAAATATTCTTGAAAGACAAAAATAAATGTCACTGAATATGTGCCTCATGGCCACCTGGTGGTGGTGGTAAACTCAGTGCTTTAAATCCATGTTCCTTGTGGGGCTCTGAGAGCCAAGCCAACCTGGAAAGAATACAACTTATATATTATTCAAAGAAATTCTTGATACTCTGATAAAGATGCTGATGCAGAATTATTTTTTGGTCGTATCAATGGCGACAAAATTACCTGGAATCTTGCTCCTTACATTCAAAGCCGTAAGCAGAATGGAGAAAAAGGTTGTTTGCTAGAGTGGAGTTTTTTAAGGGGTCGGCACTGAAAACCTGGGAAAATAAATATTTTTATTTGGTTTTTGTTTATCGGTTTGCTTTTTATCTGCAATTCTGTTATACAGTATACTTTTTTTAAAACTGATTTTGCAGTTCTCCCACGTGTAAAGTTCATGCCTTTGGCATTCTCTGATGATTTATGTTGGATGATTTGAGCGAGAAACAGATGGTTCCGGCCTTTTTCAGGTGGGTTCTTCTGCTTAGCTTGTTTTTTGAAAAGCAGACATTGATTCCCTAAAGGGTTCTTTTTAGGTGAAATTCATGCCTACCAAAAGAGGGATTGTTGATTTGATTGAAGTGCACTTAGCCTCCAGTTCTTGTAAGTTTACTTGTTTTAGTTGTTTTCATAATTTGTTTGGACACTAGTTGCACTGTTTAATATGTGGAAGTTTTCATATTTACTCTTTCGTTTTCGGTTTGTGTAATGTTTTTGATACACTTGGGGGTAAATATAATTTTTTTCCCAGAATCGAATGGATAATATGTATATCCCTTGAATTTATAGAAAGAATTCTTGATTTTGTCCCAGTTGAGGTGGATTTTTTTTAAATCTTGATTCCCTTTGTGGCTTTTTGTTCAGAGGTGGCTGATCTAGAAACTGAGTGAGTGATGGATGAAAATGGTGTTTCTGAAGAGAAAAATGATGGATTATATCCGATATTTTACAGTGTTTCTTGCGCATTTTTTGCTCTTAAATTCTTGCCAGAGCCTGAAATTTGTGATGCCAAATGGTCAGAAATAAGAAATAGGATGCTTCAATGCAGTGCCCATCTTCTGGGATTGCTAGTTTGGAGAGTTCAAAGAGAGGAGTCTAATAATAGCGTTAAAACCCAGCTTCTCCATAAGCTGGAGAATGCACAAAAGGAGATTCAAGAATTAAAGAAAAGGCGAAGCGAAGATGCAAAAGCTAATGAAAAAGTTGTGAGCATAATTTCATATAGAGAGCAGAAGTGGTTGGATGATAGAAAGAAACTCAGGCACCAAATCGGCGCATTACTGAATGATTTGAGAGTTCTTGAGAACAACAAGGATAAGGCTATTTCTGAGTTGAACAAGAAATTGGAAGAAAATGAGGTTATTTTGCTGTCAAAGGATAAATCTTTTGACGAACAGCAGCAGAAGAGAGAAGAAGTTGAAGAAAGGCTGCAGAAGGCTGAGATCCTTGTTGAGGAGTTGAGAGAGAACGTTAAGCGTGAAGCTCAACGTCATTCAGGTGAAATTACAAAACATAAAACAGCGTTTATTGAGCTCGTGTCTAACCAAAGACAGCTTGAAGCAGAGATGGGTCGAGCCCTTAAACAAGTTGAAGCAGCAAGAGAAGAGCTTGATTCAGTTTTAGAGCAAAAGGAGCATTCTATATTGATGACTCAAAGATTATCTATGGAACTTGTTAAAATGCGTAAAGATTCAGAACAGAAAGATCAGATTTTGTCGGCTATGTTAAGGAAATCTAAATTCGATACGGCTGAGAAGCAAATGCTTTTAAAAGAAGTGACAGAATCAAAGGCCAAAAGAAAGCAGGCGGAGCTAGAAACAGCGAGGTTGAGGGCCGTTTCTGTATCGAAAAATGAGAGAAATTCGTTCAGAAATATGTTGTCTAAGCAATTAAGTTCAACATCACATGCATTTGCAGGGAGGGCCATGATGTCTTTAGATGCTGGGAATTTCAGATCTATGAAAAAGGACTACCATCTAGAGTATGAGAAACCCGAGATAAGAAAAGGGCACGAAGTTCTATCCCTCGTATCCGATCCGTATTCAACTGATGGAACGGTGGAAACACGTAAGATCCGTCCTTAATTTGTTCGTTTGATTAGGTTTTATATAGTTCAAATTGTTTAAATTCTAGTTGTTCAGATTTTATTCTAATTAACTTTGCCATTTCGATGCCCTAGAGTCAACATCTGATGTCGAGCACTTGGAGAATTGGGTCAACTATGAGGCAGATAAGTATAAGATTGCTATTGAGCAAAGGCATTATCTTGAATTAGAAGCTTTTGCGGAACAACTGAGACTCAGAGACGAAAAATTAGAAGCTTTTCGTTGGCGTATGCTAAGCATGGAACTGGAATCAAAGAGGGTACAGTCTCATATTGAAGGGCTAGATCATGATCTTACTCAACTGAAGCAAGAAGAGGTGAAGTTGAAAGCCGCACTGTTGGACAGGGAAGCTGAATTACATAAACTTAAAGAGCAATGGCAATTGCACTTCAACCCTTCAAATCTTCATAAACTAAGTGTCAATCCCTCTCTACACGATGCAGTCGTAGCTCACGACCCCGTTTGGTCGAATGTAAAGGTTATTAAAAGAAAACCAGGACAGAGAAAGCCAGAAATGAAGGCAATAGCTGAAGAAATTTCTAGTGGAAATGGAGAATGATAAGGCTGGTCATATCCCATGTAAGGAACCGCTCAAGGATATAGTATTGACACTTCAATCAGGGACCGATATCTTCCAGCAAGAGAGTATCGGGTCTGAGGATTTTGCATGTTCGGAAACATCAACATCAGTAAGCCAAGAATTAAGCAACAAAAGTAACTGGAAAATGGATATTCACGCTCTAGGTGTGTCATACAAGATTAAGAGACTTAAGCAGCAATTACTCATGCTCGAGAGGCTTACAGGAAAACTAGAAAGTAATGAAAATGGTGGAAACAAAATTGGGGTTTGTGGACTGAAGGGATTATATCCTCTTATATCACTCTTGAACAAACAGGTGGATCGATATCAGTCACTTCAGACCAAAAACGATGATCTTTGTAAGAGAATGGTAAGCTCTAATTCGGATGTATAAGGACAAGAAGTTTATCTTAATTTTGCCTACTTTACATTGGATTTTTATGAGTTGATCATCTAATCTTATCCTCTATCCGTATATATTGCAGCATGAGAACAACCTGAATTTGAACATTGGAGTTTCCAACGTTGCTAAAACAGAGGATGAAACCAAAATACTGGAACAGTTTCTCGAGGAAACCTTTCAACTACAGAGATACATTGTTGCGACAGGTCAAAAACTCATGGAAGTCCAAGCCAAGATCGCGTCAGGTTTTGTATGTAATACAGAAGATATTGAAAAGCCTGCAACATTCGACATGAAGCGGTTCGCTGATAGTATTCGAACCCTTTTCCGAGAAGTTCAAAGAGGACTCGAGGTACGGATATCTCGGATGATTGGTGATCTTGAGGGAACCCTTGCATGCAATGGGATCATACATCTGAAAAAATATCTCGGACCTGTTAATAATATGAAGAAGAGGTCAAAGTAGCATGATGTTTAAGGTATTTTATATCTCACATGCTTTAGAGCTTTTATATACATTTGTATAGCTCAAGATCTCGTTTGCAATTTATTTAAGATCATTGATATTTCTTATCAACTTTCTTGAAATGCGCGTTCAACCTCATGATTATTGTGTTTATAAGTGTCAATGACATTGAAATGCATGAATTTTTGGTTCAAAATTATTCTTCTGAATGATTGTGTTTATGCTACACCTTATGAAATATACTCAGCATAGAACAGCTAGTCGTCATACCGATTTGTTTTTCATTTGTACAGTATAAACAATTCTTCTGGCCAATTGTCTTAAAATATAGCTTGAAAAAGCAAATTTCTGCCTTTTGTCAGAATAGCCATGTTCTTGAAATTCTGGTTGCTGATCATATGAAGTCCGGCAAAGATAAATTAACTTTTCGGGTGCCTGCTGATGCAAAATTCTTTCACTTGTATGATATGATGTGATGTTTGGAGGACAAATAGAGTTGTGTATATATAGATCACCTTGATAAGGCATTGATGCCAACTCTAGGCAAAAAGGATTCTCAACACATGTTATGTTTGGTCCAATCAATGCACAAAAACATGCATATATTCATGCTATTCTTCTGCATTTTACATTTGAAAATGTGCTTCCAAGTTCCAACCATCTCTATAGGGATTCATGTTATAATTTTTTGGACAAGATAACTTTTCACATTCTTGAGTGAGAGGTCAACTATTTTGGTTCTGTGTATGTATTGGTTTTTTTGCGATTTTGTTTTCTATATTATCAAACTTTAGTCTCATTAGAGTAACATATGATCATATCAAAATTGCAAAGAGCGGATATACCATATATTTAAATTGCAACTTTTTTTTTATATATTATCATCATAGAAAATGTGTGAAATACATATTTACATTACTTGAAACTTGTATCATTGATGATTGAAAATGTCGTATTTCTCAATTTGTTGTTAAGAAAACTTGAATGAGAATTAAAAAATTTCAATAGTTGGTCCACACATAAATAAAATAAACACATGGTAGCTAGATAATAAATCATTCATCATAACAGAAGATTAAAAAATTATAGCAAAACATATGCCCAAAAAACAATATTTAATATTATTTGTAAATATATATTTGGTACATCGTGTCTAATTTTTGGATATAAGATAATTGAAATTTATTTTTATAAATATTATTTTGTCATTATATTGGGGATTTTGGCAATATGTCTTCAATCATGAATTAATACAAAATAAGAATGATAATAATAATTTTATAAGCTACCTCAATAGCTTTGAGTAATTATAAAAAAGCTAAAATTTCAAAATAATCGAATAATTTCCAATAATTAATTAGCAATTATGAGACACTACGTACTTTAATTCGGACTATTTTTCTCTATGATATTTTTTAAAAAATCTATCATTTGTGAATTTCATACACCTTGTAAATGTTTTTTAAAAAAAAATAAATGCTACTATAAGCTAAAAAAATATTTCGATAATTTATTCAATATAGAGCTCAATTAATTCTCACCCAAGATAAAAACATCTTCAAATCACTCCATATTTTACATAGAAAAAAATCTAAACAAAACTTTTCTTTTAAATCGAACACCTCTTCTAAATTGAAAATAATTTCGTGTGAATTGTTTAATTATTATTTCATCAATATATCAAGTATAATGGAGTTTGAAATTTATTAGATTGTATATTTCAAAAACTATTTGAAATTTAAATTAAAAATAATTATTATGGGATATATGGCAATGAAATTTTGCTAAAATAAAAATTAAAAGATAACTGTTAATTAGTTAAAGATTATTAAATTTATCACATATGAATAACCTCTATAGCATATGTGTTCATTAAAAAGTCATTATAATCGTTCAAATATCATAAATAGTTAGGGTATATATCCGTTACAATTCATTTTCAGTCATGTGGGGAGCCTTTCCATATTCAAACCACCCCCCCCCCCCCCCCCCCCCACCCACACACACACACACACACACACAACCACCCACCCCTTCAAATCTATATATACACAAGAATATATATATATATATGTATGTATGTATTTGTATGCTTACAATCTCCAAGCCAAAGAAAAGTTGATGTCGATTTAATGGGGTTGGAAGTAGATTATCACTATGAGAACGGGCCAAACTCCACACCTAAACTCTCTGTATCCAAACTCCCAACCAAGCCAAGAGAGCCGATTCAAATGCTGACACCACCACTTCATCAGTCGCTTTCCGTTCCATTCCGGTGGGAGGTGGCGCCGGGGAAGGCAAGGCCAGACAACGCCAATGCCACACCACCATACACCTTTGCATGTGGTCCTCCGCATTCCAAAAACGTGGTGGCGAGACGTTTGGACCTGCCCCCGAGATTGGTGAATGATGATAGCAAGATTACCATAATGTCCTCGCCCGTTACGGTGCGGGACGGGCCATACATCGGGCGTTCGCTGTCGCTCGCATGCACGTTCTCGTTCAGGAAAGGTGCGGTTGCTGCTTCCCGGGAAGAGGGTGCAAGGCTTAAGAAGAGGGGCGGAGCTAGAAACTCGGGTTCGGGGCGATGGAGGAGCTTCGATGAGGAGGAGAAGTTTTCCCTTAGTGATGCTTTCAAGAATGGAAAAAAGATCAAAAGATTTAAGAGGAAGAGCTTCTTTAACTTGTCTAGCGTGAACTCTAATACATGGGTGAGCTTAATAATGAAATAATTTAACTATCTATATTATATATTTCTGAAATTAAAATCTCTTCTGTTTTAAAAAAAATACATTAAAAACGATTATATATAACTATATATAGTATTTCAAATTTTCTAGTAGAATTTGTACGTAAAATTTTAGACTTGTGATTCTTGCATTATATTAATTAGATCAAATAAATTGTGTTTCAGGGTGATATTTGTGCAAGCTTTAAGCATGCAGTTCCGTGGAGGCGCAGGCAATAAAAAAAGAAAGAAAGAAAAAGAAGTTTCGATGAAATTTCCACTTGAAAATGAAATGCTATTAATGTCCAACATTTCATTTCCATATATATTGCTTTAGTTTTGTTTTGTGAAGTTGTTGCCTTAATTTTTAAGCTTATTCGTGTGTTAGATCTTCAAGATCTCTTCATCCTTAACTTAGTTGGATGGTTGTTTATATATATATATATATATATATATATATATATATATATATATATATATATATATATATATAGAGCAATGATACCCTGCACACTCTTTTCCTGCACACCTGTGGGCGCCTGCCTACGTGACACGCCCACAACCACACAAAATTTTTTTTTTTTTTTTAAAAAAAAGACTGACCAATCATGCACCGTCACGTAGACGGTGCTCATGATACCATGCACACATGGTGTGCAGGGTAACAAATTCGATATATATATATATATATATACATATATATATATATATATATTTATCAGTGCATATAGATAAAATATGAGTTCATTTTCATTTATAATTATGGGATTCAAAATTGAATACAAACATGTGTATCATATATTAATTTCAAGTTCTATTTAATTTTAATTCAATTTCATTAATGTTTATATTTTTTTCTAGTGTATATTTTCAATATATATATAAACTAATAATAATAATAATAATCAATTCACTTAGTGTGTTGATTTTGGGACAAATTTAATTTTATGAATAAAAAATCCAAATATATTAAATACATACAGAAAATTTTATATTATCATAATATATCTAACCTTAAAAGGAACTTCAAATCATGCGTGGTTGAAATGCAACACCTCAAGTGTGTGATTGTGTGTGACAATAGTTAGAGAAAAATAAATTTAAAATAAAATAAAAATAAAATCCTACGTAGATTTCATGGCATCATTAAAATCTTAAACTGTCTACTTTGTTATCGTGCCTTAAATTGGCATTTACACAAATCAAACCCATATATATATAGTCTTAAGAGTCATTTTAATCTCCAACTATAACTGTTGAAGATTATATATATATATATATATATATATATATATATATATATATATATATATATATATATATATATATATGTATATATATATATATATGTATATATATATATATATGTATGTATGTGTGTGTGTGTAAATATATATTGAGTTGATCTCTTGTAATACGGTCTCACGAATCTTTATCTGTGAGACGGGTCAATCCTACCGATATTCACAATAAAAAGTAATACGCTTAGCATAAAAAATAATATTTTTTCATGGATGACTCAAATAAGAGACATGTCTCACAAAATACGATCCGTGAGATCGTCTCACATAAATTTTTGTCATATACATTACAAGACCATTATATTCATTTAAATGTCGCTTGTGTTGGACTAACCATTACACCTATATATTTCATCACTCGTGAAGCGAGCCTCTTCATGTCCAAATTAACAACATTAACTCCACCCCACCCTCTCAAATCTAGCTTTATACACACACACACATATATAAATAGGTATGCACTGAAATTGTGTATATGTGAGGATACAATGTCAGATGCCTGGTTATGTTATAATAACTAATCTTATGGGCTTGGAAGTAGATGATCGCAATGACCACAAACCAAACTCCACACCTAAACCTTCGTTATCCAAACTCCCGTCGAAGCCTAGGGAGGTACCTGGGAAGGCGAGGTCTAGTGCCGATGCCACGGCAGTTAAATGCAGTATGCCTTCCAAGATCGCGGCGGCGAGGCGGTTGGACACAACGATGATAGCAAGATTAGCATAATGCCCTCGCCTAGAAATATATTTATTCCATATTTGTTTAATTTTATCTTAGCAGTGAGTTTAAATTTATAAATTTCTATATATATATATATATATATATATATATATATATATATATATATTTCAAATTAAGTACTAATTGTAATTCGTGCATTATGCATTGTATCGCAGGTTCCATGGAGGCGTAGACGATAATAAAAAACAAAAAGTCGGAAGCTTTGATGAAACCTCCGTTTCCCAAGATTTCCTATTTTGTATTAATTAATTGCTTTTATTTTGTGAAATTAATCGATATTATGGTAGGAATATATTATTTCTAAGACGTCGAAAATTTTATTTTATTTTACTTACAGAAACTAGTCCTTATATCGAGCTCAGGGGTGAGAAAAAATATCGAAATACCGAGATACCGAAAAACCATACCCAAAAAAATACCGAATTTACCGAAAAAATCGGTATACTGAAATACCGAAAATAATTTTTTATTATTATTTTTTTAAAATGTAAGTTCGGTATACTGACATTTTTCGGCATACCGATAATGTGTTCGGTATACCGACAATTTTTTCGGTATACCGACAAAATTTTCAGTGTCAGTACGGTACCGGGATAAAATTTTTTCATACCGAAAATTCTGTATACCGAATGTGCGGTATACCGAATTTCCGGTATTGGTATCAGTATGAAATTTTTCTATACCGAATTTTCGGTACGATATACGGTACTGTAGTTCGATACGATATACCGTACCGTACCCACTCCTAGTCGAGCTACTACTTTTGTAGTGATGATTATCGAAGTTAAAAAACTAAATTCGTGTTGAAGTGTATCGAGATTATGGAACTCAATTTTCTGTATTAGAAAAAACATATATAAAAAGTCATTAATTAAATAGTTAAAGACATATTTAATAGTATTGTAATTAAGATATCATAAAACAAAATTTTTAAAAACTAAACAAATTTATGTTTATTACAATTGAATATTCATCAATTATTGAATTTTATAATCTTTTGTTCAATCTCTTACTTCTTCATCTTAATCAATTATTCTAAAAACATTTAATTTTTCATGGGTAAGAAAAAAAAATTTGCTTTACATCGTTACTTTTTGGTATGAGAAAGTATATTCAGACATAAATTAATAAATTACCCAAACAAAGAAAACAATGATATGGCATGCCTCTCCTAGTGCCAGCCACTCCCAAGCAGACTCAACTTATTTGACCCGCCTCCAAATAGATTAGATATTTCATCAACCCAAACCGTCTATTAAATATGGTGGGATGGGACGGAGCGATCTGATGAGAATAATTTTATTTATTTTAAAATATGTGAAAATATTTCAACAATTATATTTTATATTCGGTTTAACGGATACTTGCTTTTAAATCTCTAACAACATAGTTAAATATGTGTTTGGTTTTTATCATATCGAAACTTTCTCTGGAATCTCTTATTCACACAAAAAAATGTTTATGTACTCCCTAAGCCCAAAATTATTTTTTGAATGAAATTCGATAAAATATTGAAAATCTGGAACATATATATAATATTACATAACAAATTATTTTAGATCCGATAAAAAAAGTAAAATTTTGAGTATAAAATTAGAACAATTATATTAATATCATTATTTATTACACTTATTTGTGTACTCAAATATCATATATTAATATCCGATCTAAAAGAGTTTATGTTAAAATATCATATATTAGTAGCAGATATTTAATGTTTTCTACCAAATTTCATAAAATAAAAAACAAATGTCTCAATAATACTAATTTTTTCAAGGCAAAAACTTGTGTGAGACAATCTCATTGGTCGTATTTTGTGAGACGAGTCTCTTATTTGAGTCATCAATGAAAAAGTATTATTTTTTATGCTAAGAGTATTATTTTTTATTGTGAATATCGGTAGAGTTGACTTGTATCACATATAAAGATTCGTGATACCGTCTCACAAGAGACCTATTCATTTTTTTATACATATTTTGGTATTCAAAAATCATATATTATTTTCGTCAAAAAAATATATTATTAACAGATTTGAAATATTTAGTACTCAAAATATCATATATTAATATCAAAATTTCAAAGTTCTGTATCGAATTTTAATTTAAAAAGACATGTCATTGATATCAAATTTTGTTATACATGTTTTGATACTCAAAAATCATATATTACTATTAGAAGTAAAACATTTAATTGTAAAATATCATATATTTGTTCGAGATTTTTAATATTTTATACCAAATTTTACTGAAAAAACACACATAAATTCACAGAGTGGTACATAAATATTTTTGAGTTAGTCTGAACCGGAAAAAAATCATTCTGACAAGACTCATAGATTCATATCTTGTCATAGTTGAGCTACATTTTTATTTGCAAATCGTTTGCTAGTTTAATAAATTAACCATTGTCGCGTTACATATAACACTAAGGGTATGTTTGGTGTGTGATAAGTAAAAGATAGATTATTAAGCTCATGTTTGTCTCATTTTTTATGGGTCCAATTAATCAATAAGTTCATGATAAAAAAACATACTTTCTTGAAAAGATATCACATTGTTTTGGAGAGATTGACAATCCAATTGTATATCCTTACATTGAGTTTTGACATCAATCCAATTAATTATCTTATCCTACACACCAAACATAGCTTAAAGGATAAAATGACTCTGAGTTATATTATTTCACCCAAAGACAATCATTTAAAAAAAAACTAATAAAAGATTTTGAATTTGTATATTTTTAAGGAAAAAATATCCGAATTTGAATTCGCATTATTGTTGTTTAAAGTTACTTAAAATATAAAAAAACAACTCCAGTACAAATTATGGTTGAAAAATTGTGAAACCTTGGCCAATTGATTAGTCTTCTCGGGGACCCCTCTCCGCCATTTACGGCACTGATTAAAATAATGAATTCCTAAACCTCTACTTTTTTGAAAAAAATCAAAACATGGAAAAGTAATCATGTGGTTTGCAACTCTCTATGTTATCACTTTCCCTACTTTAAACCATCATAATTATTATCATTATCATATGGTTTTTCATTTCGAAATATTTTTGTAAAAAAAGTTGAAGTATGGAGCCGAGAGAAAATTTCAAATTTCGGACAATACCAAAATAGTATATTTAATGTGCATATTTATCTTCACATGTGAGATCGACTATAAAAAAGTGTGATGCACTTTCGAGACAGAGCCTTAAATATATCATCTCATTAACCAAACTCGAGTTGGACACTCCCATTCAAAGGGATTCCAGTAGCGCCACTCTTATATTTTTATACAACAGTTGGGAATGCAATCAAATTCTCACATTAAAAATACAATGGGAAGACTATCGATTAATATTTTTTTACATCTTATTAACTCACGGCCTTCCCATTTTGTTTCATTGCAAAATTTATCAAGGATGACGCATATTGTTAGTGGTTTTTCGATTTGTTATCTTTGATTCAGTGACTTATCAAGTATCAAATGCGTATTGATAATTCGTGATATTTATTGATTTCCAGGATCTTGGCTCAAATGATGATCAACCCACACACAGATGATATATAACATACAACTGCAAAATTAAGAAACATGCACCATGCGTTTACTCGTAGAGATGGGGAAAATATACGATGAACATGGAGAGATTGTGAGGATCGAGGAGAAGAATCTTGATCGAAATTTTTTATATGTGTAAAGGCTTGTGATGTAAACTCTTGTATGTTGAATGATAGATAAAGAGTTGGATCTTTCTTCTGGTGGATGTAGACTATATTGTCGCCGAATCACGTAAAACTTTGTGTCATTTCTTTATTCTGCGGTTGTATTTTATACAACGTTTGCGAGTGTGTTGATCATCACTTGAGCCGAGATTCTAGAAAACAATAAATATCACAAATAATCGATACACATCAAGATACTAAATCGAGAAACTACTAACAAGTGGCGTTATCCGTGGGAAATTTTGCAACATAATACAATAAGAAGACCACGAGTTAATAAGATGAAATGATATCTCCATTTATACGAAGCCTTTTGAGTAAAGGACACACAACAATAACATATTCGATTGATCATCCCATGAAACTATTACAAATGTGGCTTTTGATATTCTAAAAATTATAGGGAGAAATTAGAATGGACGTTAAACAAAAATTATATCAATTGGACATAATATTTTCTAATTTGGTTCAACATAGGAAGCAAACGTTAAAAGGGTAATGAATGACCAAGTATGAACTCATTAAAAGAGACGAGAAGGGAACCTCTTTTAGCCGTTTCAGGATTTTAGGATGGGAATACAAAGGGTCAAATGTTTCAGAGTGCTGACCCAGGAAACATGCAATGATTACAAAGATGGTAGCTATACAGTAGTTTGCCCCTCCAAAAAGTCACTAAAAGCTCCCACTACTCGTATGCTTTATAAATTAGTATAATTCTTGCCCTATCGTGCTTTTCTCCATGCCATTCTTCCCCTTTATATGCTCCTCAAACTTGAGCTTAATCCCACAAAAAGAATTGAAAAGATTATTCAGAAAATCTTGTCGTTTTTCTTGTGGGTTTAGTCAAATTCTTGGCACCCAACCATAATCGTCGCTGTCGGGCCTATTCGTGCTGTCTTTATTTTGCCTATCTTGAATCCATGATCAAGCTTGAATGTGAAGGGATTGTTGGGTGTTCGTTTTTTTTTTTTTTTTTTTTTTGCATTTTTTAGTTCCAGAAAGAAAGAAAGCAGTGTTATTTTTCTGTTTCATTGTTTTTCTTCTTGTGAATTGCTGAAAAGGAGTGTTGAACATTTTTTGAAGTTTGAAGGTGAGTTTTTGAATCCTTGAACTTGAGACTGAGGGATTATGTTTTATTTACCTCTTCAATTTTGTTATGAATTTGCTGTTCTATGAGTGCCTTACTGCCTTGTATGTAATTTGATTGAATTGGCTTCCAAATCTTGTTTTCTTGTAAATTTTTTTGATTTCCCTATCGCAATCATTTTGGTGGTTTTTTAGGATAAAATGGTATTCAGTGAACTTCATGAAACATTGTTTTATATATATATATAAAATATTGGAGCGTATTGGTCGAGTTTTGTCTATATTAGCTTTTCTATGGAATCCTAGTTCCTTTAAAATATGGATTTTGTTATTGGGAAAAGGCATTATCCTGGCTCATTCTTCTCAATGTCTTGTCCCTTTGCGCTGCACACTCTAGTGTTTGTCTTTGTTATAGTTGCTGATTTTCAACGATGGGAAGAGATTCTAGCTGTCCATACGTTTCTTGTAAAAATAAAAGAAAACATAACTTTTTTTTTCCTTATTCTTTATCAGGATTGCACAATTTCTTCCAAGGACCGTCATGTTTACGATTCTAAGTTCTGTTAATTATTTGACTGTGCACAGTTCAATTTTTTTTAGCTTCATTGAATGAGATTTAAATCACAATTTCGTTATTATGTTATATTGGTGGGAATGGTTGTTGCAGTGTAGAAAAAGACCTTTTAGCGACCATTTTAGTCCTTCCGATTCGATGGAGACAATGACTGCAACTGCTTCAATGCAATTCCCCCGTGAGCCAGCCAATTATGACGAGGTCTCCATGCAGCAGAGTATGCTCTTTTCTGATAGTTTGAAGGTGATTTATTGTTTCTTTTATGGTTCTTTAATGTTCATCTATTTGGTGGTCCTTACTGTATGGTAGAATTTCATTACTGATTTTATCCTATCCTAGTCAAATAAATATCAAAGCGAATTCATGATGATGGTGGATCGAGTTGTAAAATGGTGAAAATGAAATATCCGTGTGAAACAAGTATAATAATTTATATTTAGCAAATCTGGACCATGATTTGTTGTGAAACTGCAATGGGTAAAGATCTCTTCACTGTTAGTTTCGAATCATATTCATATATATAAAGGGACGACTCCAGGAATTAAGTCGAGTGGTCGAAACTAATTAAGTACAAATGAAAATATTTTGTTATCTAAAGGGAGTCAGTTGCCCCTACTCTTGCTGTACACGGTCGCTCCAGTGTTTGTTACTGTTAACAGACCATATCCGTTTGAGTTCTTTCTAGTTTAGGAGGAAAGAAGCGAAGCTTGCATTTGGATCGAAAATTGGAATCAAAGAATTCCACAACTACAGTATAAATACAATTAGCTGTTTAAATGTCTGCCGTTTGATAATGTGTTTTTCAATGACCTTTCTGATATTTACTTTGCAGCTTCATTGTTTTGGCCTGGCTTTGGAGTTTAGATACAACAACTAGATATTGTTTCGTTTATTTCTGTAGGACTTGAAGAATCTTAGCAAACAACTGTACTCAGCAGCAGAATACTTTGAGTTGTCTTATACCAATGATGACCAAAAATATATGTGAGTTGTTATACTAGATTATTGAAGAGGTCAATTTCAAGTTTTTCTTAATATTATATCTGCTCCAACTCCAAGAAAGTTTTTTCTCAAGTTGCCCCTCCCAAAATATTGCTGATTATGTAGAGTGGTGAATACATTGAAAGATTATGCCATTAAAGCTCTTGTCAATACAGTGGATCATCTGGGCTCGGTGACATATAAGGTTAATGATTTGTTGGACGAAAAGGTTGATGGAGTCACTCGAACCGAGCTTCGTGTGTCTTGCATTGAGCAGGTGATGCAAAATTTCATGACTGCTGCTACTACGTTGCAATTCTTGATTTTAGAATATTAATTCCATATGTTTATAGTCCATAAACCAGAAATTCTATCACCATGTACATGATATTATCTGCATTCTGTGAACTTGAGTATAACACCTCCTAACATGCTAATTGTATTACTTCTGTATCCTGGGATACACATAATCTTTTATTGCGTAGATCTCAACAAATGAACTATTTTTTTCGTTCCGAATCTTGAATGTGTTTATGATGTATTTAGAGACTTCGGACGTGCCGAGATTATATTGATCGGGAAGGTCTTTCTCAGCAGTCATTAGTGATCAAGACTCCCAAGTACCACAAGAGATACATCCTGCCAAGTAAATTGTTACATATTAGATTATTTTCGATTATAATAAATTTTCTTATGCAAAATTTTTTTCTCCTATTGTTTAGTGGGAGAGATTGTGGATGGAGCCATTTGCTCGAAGTCGAAATACCGAGGATGCAACCAGGATGATGGCGATGGCTGGCACCGATTCAAGAATGGTAGGGTGTCGAATATTTCTCATTTCATGTCGAGTTCGTTGCATTTGCATAACCTTATTTCATAAAATTTTAGTTCTCACGAGATAATATAACTTGCAGCTATACGAACAACGATAAACGAAACTCCACCAGCTGTAGTCAGGTGAGTTCTTTGTGCACCAAATCATCATCCATCAAGTTTACACATCGAGGTCACATAGTTACTGGGGCTGAACCAACGCCCGGCCTCTCGACAAAAGGAAAAATTTAAATTTTATGTTTAATTGATCTTCTGAAAATCTATATTGTATCAGGGTAATTCCACCGTCTAAACAGTCCATATAAGGAGGACCCCGCCCCTTCTTTTTCACAAAACTTTATGCTGTTTTCTTTTGCAGTAAAGGGCATTCAACGTTACCTTCTCCTAAACTTACTCCAAGATTTGGAAGTTTTTCATTCTCCGACATGCCTAATAGAGATACGGGTTCGTTACTACTTCCTATATCAATAATCAACTGAAAGATGAGTCTTCATTTTCAAGAATTAATTGTGATCATCATGCTTTTTTTTTTTTTTTGTTTCTTGTAACCAGAAAAAAGAACAGTATCACCGCACCGGTTTCCACTTCTACGGACCAGTTCGCTCTCGAGTAAGCCCACTACCCCAAAAACTTCAAATCCAACCACCCCAAATCGTAGCCGCCCGACGACACCAGACCCTTCTCTTGGAAGACAAACGGTAACATGAACAAGATCCTTCCTTCTCTTTCAATGGTTATCTGCTCAGCTAGGAGCTCATATTAACTCTTGTGCTTCTTCTATCGGTTAAAATTGGCAGTACCGTCTCTGAACCTCGGAAATCAGCGTCAATGCGAATTCGCAAAGGAAAAGAAAGTCCCAAAGAGAACGAACAGTATCCTAGCAAGAGCAAACGGCTACTCAAATCGTTGCTCAGTAGACGGAAATCAAAGAAAGATGATACCTTGTATACTTATTTGGATGAATATTGATGGAAAAAATGTTGGGGGTGAAAAAGAAATCCTGCATGAATCAATTCAATCATCCTCTAATCAGCCTTTTGCTAATTTTTTTTTTTTGTTTACTTTTTTCTTCGAGTTTCATTGGGAGAGTTGTGTGATTTTTGTTTTCTTCATTAGGCTTCAGGTTCACATCTTGATTTTGCAATATTGAGAGTAAGTGTAATTCATCAAGAATATAATTTTTAAAAGTTAATGCAAGCATTTGTCAGAGGAAAATCAACTTTCAATATTGCATATTTTTATTAATATATAATTTGAACATTGTTTAATTTGCATTTAATATTGCATTTTGTACATAAAAATAAGGGCAAAAACTTGTGTGAGACGGTCTCACGGATCGTATTTATGAGACGGATCTCTTATTTGGGTCACCCATAAAAAAGTATTATTTTTTATGCTAAGAATATTATTTTTTATTGTGAATATGGATAGTGTTGACCCGTCTCACAGATTATGATCTGTGAGAGGGTCTCACGTGAGACTCACTACAAAATAATAGAGCTTTATATATAAAATGGAATTCAAATAACAATAAATCATTAGCCATAGTTTGATCAAAAAAATCTTTTGTTTGATGTAAATTTAGGGGAGCTTAGAAGTTCAAATCTTTTAAATTGAGCAGAATCTTCACTCTTTTAATGCCAAATTTAAGATTGCATCATCACAAAAATTGTCGAGACTGTTTTTGAACTCGATTTTGTGAGATGTATCTCATATCCAACACGACTTGACTCATCAAAATATATAATTTTTTGTCAAAAATATTATTTTTCAACCCAAATAAATTCGTGAAACCATCTTACAGGGAGCGTACTCATTAAATTATTATTTTTTTAAAAAATATTTATATTCAGCTTAATGATATTCGAAATCAAACTTGAATTTAGAAATAAGATCCATAATATTCTTGAGTGGGCGAATCATTCCCTTAATTAGTAGAATAAATAAATATATTTCACTTTGGTTTTTTTGTTTGGATTAGAATTCCATGGGCTGTAGCTTGTTTGGCTAAACTTGTTGGACAAATAAAATAAGCATATCAGAATATTCTTATGGTATATTACTCATATTTATATGAATCAATATACATGCATATATGTCCATTAACTGATCAAATCTCTCTTCATGCTTAGAGTTCCGCCGCCGTCTCCGCTCCTCGAGTCAGCGGCGGTTTGGTACCTCCAGATTCGGGCAAGCGGAAGATCAGGAGACGAAATGCCGGAATGGATCGAAATGTAAACATGCTCATGTAAATATGTAAGTATATGTTACTAATCCAGCTTATTTATCTTTTTGTGAAGTTTTATTGATTAGTTTTTCTACGGGAAAACCGCGCAAATCTCTGGTTTTAGTTATTTGTCATGTAACTTGTTCTTTTATCTGTTTTATTCTCAAATAATTCACGATTTTAATTAACTAATTTATACTTTTTTTTCAATTTTAATCTTTTTTTATCAGCTTGATGACCTAGCATCGAACATTTCAATAATTTTCAATGTCGCAACATTGTTTTCTCGCGTCTTATATGCACTCTAGTGTAAAATTACAAAAATTAAACCTAAATTAGTGGACTAGATCTCGAATTATCTAAAATCACCAAAAAAATTACAAATTAAATGAACAAAAACATAAGAGTATGTCTAATTGTGTGACGATCTCACGATTTTTTATCTGTGATACGGGTCAACCCTATCGATATTCACAATAAAAAGTAATACTCTTAGCATAAAAAATAATATTTTTTCATGAATGACCCAAATAAGAGATCTGTCTCACAAAATACGACCCGTGAGACCGTCTCGCAAGTTTTTACCAAAATATAATTCTTCATTAATTAAATTATGCTTTATCCTGATTGGATGAGCTTTGAATTATATGTGAAACTGTCTTAAATGTTGTTAGAAAATCTTCTGAATTGTTTGGATCCAACGGTAATTTTTTCTTTATTTTCCGAAGTTGTGCATATTTATTAACATTTAATTTTATTTAAAAAGTATATGGGATTATTCTTAATATGAATTTCCTGATGTATGAATCCACTAAGTTAATGAATGAGATTCAGAGGGAATAAAGAGAAGTAATGTATTAACTTCTAAGAAGATAATTAATGTAAACAATTAAATAAATTGGCATTCCATATAAATTTACTTGTACATTAAGTTGATATCTATCAACATAATTTGATTTGGACAAGAATCAGAAACAAGATACACAAATTTCATTCAAGTGGAGCCAGAAGTAGCAAGTTTTTGCTGTTGCAAGATTAGTTCACTTCCTAAAACCAGTGACTAAGATGCAACCCTGGATGAACACCAACCAGCCTTCTCATTGCCCTCATCCCAAAATTTTTACACTGTCAGATTTCCTGTCGATCAAATACATTTTCCTCGTCCTGTAATACACCTTCCCATGTCATAACATGATGAATCGAAAGGTGTGATTATTTTGTTTCCAGCAGCAGAAAAAGAGTTACCAATAGATGAGGCTCCACCAGTATAGGCTTATGCAAGGGCAGATCCAACTCTTACTGGTTTGAGGCTTCTTGCAGCTCTTCGGATGTACTCGAACGCTAATACAAAGAGCCCGAAAAAATATATTAGGAAAACATGCAGCTTCTCTGCACTTTCAACTATGAAAGATGAATTGATTGCTCTCCATAACAAGTTCTGAGTAGATTTGGAACCTGCAAAGAGTATACGTTTTAAGGATTCTTGATCTTTAGTAAGAAATGTAACTTTAGCCGTCTTTTATACGTTCTAGACCAGTGGAATGGGATCAGAAAATCAATAACAGGGCGGCAATATTAAAAAGTTATAGTTTCCAAAATTTGGAGATGATAAATTCTCATTTTTTGTTACATGTATAGAAGAAAATCTACAAGTAAATAGGAATTGTTAGGAGAGTCAGCGACCACCCTTGCTGCCCTTATCTGCTTCTGCCACTTATTTAGACAGGTGATAGTAAAGAAGTAGAATTTATGCACGAATAACTTACTGTTGTTTTTACTCGAAAGATTTGTCCACTCTTGTAGACTTATATTTTCAGATGCCTTCATCAACTCGAGAAGAGCTTTATTGACCTGAACTTCCAACCAAAAGATACAATGTGAGCATCTTTGCATTCGATTTCATAACCAATTTATTTTGCATGAAAATATGAATTAGTTTTTTCCTAGCTGAGATTAGCTTGGTTTTAGGTTTCTCACAAGGTTGCTTCAATTATTCATAGTCTAGTAATACTTCATTCCTGTCAAAGACAAACTGCTATCACTACCTACTCGAAATGAGAGAGGATGTTAGGCCATATTAGTGCAAGAGAAAAGCTCAAAGCCAAAACACTAGTATTTTAAGCGGGACAAGTCTTTCAGTACTACATGTCCACTCTACAATACCTTCAAATAACATGGGATGTATAAATTATAATTTTAGGTAGTAGAAATGTTACCTCTTCAGCTCTCTCATGGCTCACGAGATGCCCGCCATTAAGTTCGACCATTCTGGCGGATGGACACAGTTTCTCCGCAAGCCGTTTTGCATGGCACATTTGAGCAATAACGTCATGTCTATATGTAATAATTTTGTCAGTCACTCGAGCAGATTTTTTTTCTTCACTTTTTCTAGATACACTAGATACATGTACATAGCATTATTGAGCTACCTTCCATGAATGACCAATATAGGAAATCCAGAAGCACGTATAGATTCTAGCTCGGTTCGTGACATTTTATGTGTCCAGCAAGCATTTAACTGACCTTCAAATCCATAATGTGGCTGCATACCGGTCGATGATATGCCCTTCACATATTCCTGAAGAATGAAAGAATAATATAAGGATATTGCAATCTCATTCTTATCAACAAGACTCGAATTTAATTCACCAAGAAACGGGGAAATCTACAATCAAAATCTTGTATATTTCCCTCATAGTGATTTCATAAAATCATGACAGTCAAAGTAATTTAACGGCCTCAAAACCAAAAATCCATTGAAAAGGAAGAAAATACATTTAAACTTCCAAGTACAAAGTAGTACATTTGTCAGGTTTATGTACTCAAAAGTTGCTAACAAATCCTTACTTGGTATAATATTAATCTTCTGGTCTTCTGTCCAACATACTCTTCCAGATATTCCTGCAAAGAAATTAAACATCGAATTCCAGTTGTCCAACATATTTAAAAAAACTATTAATTGAAAATATGAACATGGATATATGTCCAAATTACATCCAAGTGTAAAGGAGAATTCCTAGATAAAACCTGTGAGTAATGTGTATCTAAATCAACAGCTGCTCTCTGCTCAGGAGTTTTTGCCCTCAGAAAACGAATTGCAATCGACAAACTCTGGCGATCGATCTGAAAACATAAGAAATATTTTGACATCTAACACAAATACACCAGTTCAAATGATGTGCTATATCAAATTCTAAGAATCAGCAACAACCCTTTCATTGCAAAATTTCCAAAAACAAATCATTAGACGCCAAGCCAAAGAGATCCTACAAGGATTCATACCTTTGGTATACATTCATAACCTCCACCAGTTACATTTAATAGAGCCAAAGATAAAACTCTTGCAGGCACCATCGATGCCAATTTACAAGCAATCATAGCTCCTGCAATATAGAAAACGAGCTCATAAATTAACAAAGAAACCCATTTGATGCAGAATTTTGATTCTACAGAGATATTTAATATTCTGCAGACATATTTAGTAATAGAAACAACAGAAACATTGTGGAACTCTCCACTTTAAGCACCCAAAATCTATTCAGGAGATGCGAACAAATCCAATAGAAAGGAAAAAATCATATTTTTACATTAGAACTTAACACTTGAGACCTAAAAAAAAATAAATCTCATAGTCGAGATCAGACTCAATAACCTTGAACACGAATCAAATTACATATGAGAGAACTTTTTCAAGTGCTCTGAACCGACATCACTTGACTGAATCTTTCCATTAAACTCATACCTAAAGGAGAAGAACTTGGTCAAAAAAATGCCAACTTCAAATTGAAAAGTCAAAGAACTCACCCATTGAATGGCCAAACACATGAGCTTTTTTCCAACCCAAGTGATTCATTAAAGCTATTGCATCGCTTGCCATAGTTTTGGTCCTGTAATAGTACATTCATCCTCTTCAATAACACGAGATAATTTCAAAGATACAACTCGAATTTTCATAACAATTTGAATCCCACTCTAATTCAAGAAGAATTTTAGTGGGTCACACATAAAATTCCAGTCTTGAAAATATTTTATAGATTGTTCTATTTTTCCACTAATTAACAAAAGATACATAAAACTAACACACACACAAAAAAAAATCGAAGATAAAATATAAAGTTGAAAATCGTAGTATAAGGATAATTAAATCAAGAAAAAGTAATATAATACCCAAACAATCATATATAAGTTTCTAACAATGAAAGGAAATTATTAAATATCCTCAACTAAAGCTAAGGTTTTATAATGTATAGAAGTGTATTACGTATATTCAGATTTTTTGATGGGAATGGAGCTCCGACCGATTCCACGATTATCAAACGCGCAAACCTCCACGCCAGAACCGCCGGCGCCGCCGCTCTCATTGCCCTGATCGCCGTCCGCCGATTCACTACCCTTAGGGATGGTCGTTCCGACCAGACCCTTTATCTGTGGGCCCCAAGAATCGTGTGTCGCAGCTAATCCTACAGTCGACAAATTAAAAGATAAAAATGTGAAAAATCAGCAAACAAGCACATTTAATCCAAAACCCATATAAGGAAAAAAAATTAAAACGAAACAAATTCTTTGAAATAACATATCGAGAATCTCAATAAAAAAAAGTTCAGACAATGCGTTACCGATGATCATAAGAACTTTGACGGGTCCTCCGCCATAGAGTCTGTAAAAAATTTTGATTCCATCGTTGCTGCTCGGTGCTTCGCCGACGCTGCAGAACGGCATTTTTTTGTCTTCCTTTGATTGTTTCTGGGTGCGAATGGGTTTGATTCAAAGGATTTTGGAGAGAAAAATGGATGAGACGAAGCAGAGGATTCAACGGAAGATAAAAGATTCACGAGCTATACACGCGCGTGTTAACTAGGCGTGTTGTTCCAACTTTTTCACAATCGGGTCGATCTCTTATAAAAAAGATTCAATCTCGTGTCTCGAGCGGGAATGATATATACTAAGAGTGAGTCTCATGTGAGATCGTCTCACGGGTTATAATCCGTGAGACGGGTCAACCCTACCCATATTCATAATAAAAAGTGATACTCTTAGCATAAAAAGTAATATTTTTTCATGGGTGACCCAAATAAGAGATCCGTCTCACAAATACGACCCGTGAGATCGTCTCACACAAGTTTTTGCCATATATTAAATCTAGTTAAACCAACTCCAAAATAATTAATACCTATGAATACATAAAAATTATTAAATTAAGTATAGTTTAACTGAACGATCAAAAATTGTTATATTATATAAAATAATAATATAACATAATATAATATAATTATATTTATTTTTTAAATAAAAAATAAATCAAAATGAACTCGAATATTACTAAAATATTAATTTTAACAAAGTTTAAAATCCAAATAAATATATATTTAACTAAAAATAAAATATAAAAATAAATATGAGAAAACAATCAAATTCTAAAAAATTAGAAAAATGTCGAATTGGTCAGATTGATTTTTAATCAGCTCATCAATTCTTGACCGGTCAGACTGAAATCGATTTTGACCGATTTGATCGTAAAAACGATTTTTAGGTTATGTCCAATCCAGACCCATGGCCGATCCTGTCCGGTTTTAAAAATGTGTTGATCATCTATTTTCAATTCTAATTTATGCCATTTATTTTTAATTTTTAATATAGTTATTTATTTTTATTTTAGATTTTAAATGTTGAAAAAAATGTACATATAAATTCATGTGTATTGGTTTTCTGTTTGGATTTTAATTTATTTATCTACTTTAAATTGAAACTCTATAGAAATCTTGAAGAAAATTTAAGCCATTAAGGTCCCATATTCCATGGATGTCCTTAGCTATTTTCGGTCCAGCATCTTGCTATTTTTTAACGGGAAAATTTATAAAATAACACTTGTCAATAAAAAAGTTATAAATAAGTTTTTTTTTAAAATTTTCATTTATTAGCTTATATACTTACTTTTGATTTTTGGTTATAGTCAATATTTTTTTACGGTGTATTAACATTTTCTGATGTTATGAAAGTATTAATACTAAATAGAACTAAAAGCCAAAAACTCAAAGTTTTGCATTAAAATCAAACTTTGAATCAGTGTTTTCATAATTGAACTAATAATCCAATCGGTTTATCTTAAAAAATAATACAACTGGTATGATAAGTTGAACCGAAAGTTGGACTGAAACCGCTATATTATATAAAATAATAAATAATATATTTTAAATTTTAATGTATATATATAAATAATAAAAAAATATCTATCCAAGTTTAAAATATAAACAATATATAATATAATTTTACAAATATATATTTAATAATAAATAAGATATTATCTTACTAAAATAATATTATAATTTAAAATCAAAATAATCATATATATATATAACTAAAGAAATTTAAATTTAAATATAAAAATAATTTTTTAAAGAAAAATAAAAAATCAATTTTTTAAAAAAATTAAAATGTGTGAATCAATCGGGCCGATTATTGACTAATTTGATCGGTTCTGACCGGTTTTGACCTGTCCAACTGGTTCTTGATCGATTTTGATCGGTTCTGGCCCCGAACAAACAATTTTTTAGCACTTTCCGATAAACTTATCAAATTTGGTTAGGCTCGTCGGACCGGCCCGCCCCGCTATAAAAATTGAACGGATTGGGTTGATAAAAGAGTAGCTCGTTTGGAGAGGGACTAAATGGGTTGAGTCCCGTTTGGGTTGCGGGTCAAGATGGGTCAAGCCCAAACGGGGCGGACTGACCCGCCGAATTAGGATAAAATTTTATATTTTTAAGTTTTAAGTTTTATATAAAAATTGAAATAAGTTTCATGTGCCTCCATGTCTTAGAACAAATATATTGATAATTTACTATTAGAACAAATTTATTGATATAGCAAGATTTGCTAAACAAATTTGTATTTTTATAATTTTTTTTATCTGTGAATTTATTGTATTGGCTCGTTTTCATTGTAAAAAAGGAATTTATGGTTTCCACAGCATTGAAAACATGGCAGCTAAAAAGAGTTAGGTGGTCGTTGAGCCTTGTCCATGGTCGGTTTTCTTTAGAATTTTTTATTGGCAAAAATATGTGTGAGACAGTCTCACATGTCGTATTTTGTGAAACAGATATCTTATTTAGTTCATCCATGAAAAAGTATTATTTTTTATGCTAAGAGTGTTACTTTTTATTGTGAATATCGGTAGGGTTGACCCGTCTCACAAATAAAGATTCGTGAGATCGTCTCATAAAAGTCCCACTATTTTTTATTTCAAAAAACTTTCATTCTTTTTATGATATAAATAAATTAAATAAGTTCTATTATCTGAATTTAATTAAAAAAAATATGTTTATTATATATCTTATATACATACATGAAAGGAAAAAATTGAAATATATGAGTTAAAAATTGGCATTTAAAAAAATGGGCAACATTGGGCAGCAAAGTCCAAATTGATTAGTTAATAATTAAGGACGAAAGAGACGTGGAAAAGCCTAGAACTAAAAAGAAGAGTGGTTGGTAGTAATTTTGACTATAGATGACAAATTGACAATGAACAGGGTTTGGAAATGCCAATAATTTCTCCTCGTTTTTATTTATTATATTTATTCTTATCTCAATCCAATCGAACATTCAATTTCATCATAATTTTCATATATGTCGGAATACTGAACATACATACGCTATCCAAATATGTTATTGGCACATATAATTGTATTTTTTTCAAATTTAAGTTATTTCGAATTAATTATGAATATTTACTAAATTGTTGAGAATAATAAAAAATACATAAATATAAAAATTAAAAAATTAAATATTATAAAAAATAACAAAATATTAAAAACAATTTATCTAACATCATTAATGATCTTACAAAAATAACTTAAACTCTATTCTAATAATTTTTTCATTACATCCAACTATATCATTCAACAAAAAACATATTAAAATAAACATCATATCAGGAAAATCATATATTTTAATTTAATCGGATACCCGGGTTTTGATGAACAATAGAATATCTTATTTCATCCATTTTTTCAAGGTCTAATGAAGACAAAAAGAATTTTAACATATCAGTTACTCTCAACGAGAAATTTATAGCACTATATCACAACAATAATCAAAATCAAATGCTTCTTTTAATGACTAAAATGATCTACAGTTGAAAACGATCGAAAAAACGTATTTGTTTATATTAAGCGATGTGTAATCCAACTTTTTGTCTAATCAAGTAAGAAAAAATGTAAACAAACTATAAGTTTAATTTAAAATAAAACGAAAGACAGGTAAGGGTCAAGAATTCAAATGGCTGCTTTTCATTTTAGGCCCCGTTTGGTTTGAGGGATAAAGTAGGTTTATATTATTTAATCTACTTTATCCCTCGTTTGGTACGCGTGATTATTTAACCCACCTTATCCCTCCTATGAATGATTAGGTTATATTAGGTAGGTTAAAATAATACCTCCTCACCTCCTAGGATTATTTATCCTACTCTTAATTCATCCTATTTTTCCAATTTTACACTTCTCCTAAATTCAAACTTACCACCACTTCCCGCCTAAATTCAAACTCACCACCACTTCCCGCCGCCGCCCGCCGCCGCAACGACCGCCGCCCCCCGCCGACCGCCGACCGCCGCTGGCCGAGCACCGGCCGACCGCCGGCGCCGGCCGAAATGTCCGGCCGCAGCCCCCCGCCGGCCGTTTCCGGCGGACCATTTCCGGCCGGCCGCCATTGACACCGTCTCCGCCGCCGCGAAGGAGAAGGGCAATTTCGTCTTTTCATCAAAAAATTCAAAATTATCCTACACTTAAAAATATTACCAAACATAATATTATTTTACCCCATATTAATTCATCCTACCACAATCATTTTCTTTATCATTTACATACTAATCATTAGTTTATCCTATCCTTCCAATCAAACGTAGTCTTAATATATTATTCAGTAAATTATAAAGCAATTCTGGTCGGGCGTCACGATTTGCAATAGTAGAACCACAAGATTATTCTCTCACATTTTTTAAATTTTTTTCGTGCGTTGATTAAATTTTTTGTATGACGAAATCTAAAGTCTGTCACTCGAGACTTAATTATAACAAAATTTCTTCTTACAAAAAAATTCAATAAATCCAATAAAGATATTAAAAATAAAAAAATCGAAAATTAATAAGAGAATTATGCTATTTCAATACAATTTCTTAAAATTCTGATAATATTTAATATATGTGTGTATCATTGTACGTACAAATGTCAGAGGGTCGAAGGCAATGGATAAAGATTTGAGGGAGAAAAAGACAAATTTGAGATTTAGTGGCTACGAAAAGGTTATAGATAGGAAGTGTGACGCGAAGGAGATGAGTCACATGTCTTGCTCGTCTATCATTATTGTTATAATAAATATATTATGAGACGGTCTTATGAATATTTATCTGTGAGACGGATCAATCTTATCGATATTCACAATAAAAAGTAACAATCTTAACATAAAAAATAATAATTTTTTTCATGGATGACTCAAATAAGATATTCATCTCACAAAATACGACCCGTGAGATCGTCTCGAATAAGTTTTTACATCATCATCATCATCATATACGAGATCCATAACAATTTTGCTTAAAAAATAGCTCCTATATGCAAAACCTTTTTATAATGAAATTTTATAGTTTGAGCAGAACATCCTCGACAAATTTTGTCACTAATCTAACATATCCAATATTTTAAATGACAAAATTCATTACCGAACCATGAGCCAATTTCTTTCACGCGAATGTCGCGTCAATGCAGAAGTGCTTCAATTTCATGTGGGCAAACCTGTTTGCACCAAAAATTAAATTGGGATCAATTAATTGTCTAAGTCCAAAAGTTTAAATTAATAAAGAAAAACAAGAGGCCCATTAGTGTATTTAAATAAGCAGATAATGTCCAAACAAGGAGATCGTGGAAAGAGAAGGAAATCGTGGTAGAAAACGGTAGAAGCTCGTGAGTCATGAGAGAGTGGAAGGAACCGCACCGCACAGTAAAGAAAAGGGAGGAATCGGAAAAACACGAGACACACACACAACTCTCTACACAGACAAATCTGCAAATACTCTCTGCAAAATTTTCAGTCTTTCATGCACTAATTTTCAAGCGTTCCAATTATTTCTAGCATTCTAGATCTTATCGCTTTAGATTTCAGAAACTTTATATTTTATATTTCTATGTCTTGTAAATTTCTACAGTTTATTGAAAATATAAACGATGTCAGAGATTTATTCCTCAAATTCCAATAGTTTTCTTCATTTTGACGTTATAGTTGTTTTAGGAGATTAGAACCGACGGTCAAATTTAGAATTCACTTTCGTTTGTTTTTAGAAGTTAGATTTTTATCATTTTTACACAAATCGGTGCATTTTCGCACCTGGCACGCCCGCAACACCAAATATTGTGCAAACATATTTTTGGCACGCCCGGTGGGACCACACTATGCCGCCAAGAAGAAAGGAAAACATCAGTCAGGAGAGCGGGGAGTCTCTGGCTAATCAAGAGGGAACTCAGGTTCCACAGCCAGAGCAACCTACTGTTGAACCACAGGTTGAAGAAATAGATCCGCGGATTCCTACTACATACGATCAAGTTTCAAACAGGGTGGTGGAAGAATTGACTGCTATAAAGATTGAAGAAATCTCATTGGCATTATCTAAAGCAATGTCTGACTGTTTAAAGAATCTACTAAGTAAACCGAACAAGTCTACCCGAGGGGAGCAAAATAACACTGTCAAAGAGACTGGTCAAGGAAGTAACCAAGTCCATGAATTCGACCAGGGAGTTGGAAACTCAAGGGCTGGCGATCCTCGCCCCCCAGAGTTTACTCTCACAAATCATCCAGAAAGAAGGTATACACCACCTCACAAGAGAGAAGAAACCTTAGGAGGAAGATCCCAGCCATATCCACGTGCTCATGGAGTGGGGAGTTCGAAACAACCAGTTACTCAAGTATACAGCGTGACAAATCCTCTATACCAACCAGGAGCTTATGATGATATATCGCACATGGATTATCAAGGAGTGGATGGGGGCTTCCCAGGAGGTAATATTGGTTTAAATGCAGGGTTTCAAGCTCGGGGGGCAAATTACTACCATCACCAACTCTCCGCTCGGAACATGCACGGGATTGATCCATAAATGGTGAGAGAGGTTGTTCAAGAGCTATATGGGCCGGCCTTGAAACAGATTGGCCGTCCAGAGTTCCACAAACCCTATCCAGACTACATAGACGTGAATAACCCATATCCAAGGGGTTATAGAGTTCATGATTTCAGTTTATTCTCCAGGGAAGATGGCCAGTCCAGCATGGAACACATAGCCAGATTCACCATCTAATGCGGGGAATTAGCCAACTTGGAGAACTTCAACAATCTAAAGTTGCGGCTATTTCCGAATTCCCTCACTGGAACTGCATTCGCTTGGTATGCCTCACTCCCCAGAAATTCAGTGATGAGTTGGCAAGAAATGGAAAGACAATTTCACATTCAATTCTATAGAACAGAGCCAGAAGTGTGCATTGCCGACTTATCCAGAGTCACTCAAAAGAAAGGAGAGTCTGTGGAATATTTTATCGACAGGTTCAAAAAGATGAAGAATAGATGCAAGGTGTTCTTACGTGAGACAGAGTTCGTGAAAATGGCACAAAAAGAGCTGGATTTTGAATTAAGGAAGAAATTCCAGGGAATGGAGTTCAGGGATTTCTTCGAGCTAGCCGCCAAAGTGGCTGAATACGAAGAACTCTTGCGGGAAGAGTCATACAAGAAGAAAACTGCTATGAGATCTTATTATCAAAATGTGGAAGATGTGGCATTGGCAGAGATTCGATCAGCTGGTTCTTGCACAGTTCCCCTATTAAAAAAGAAGCCAGCAGAACCTGAAAAGAAGAACAACCCCCAACTCCCCAAAGACATGCAGTATACATTTGATGTATCAAAGACCGAGGAAGTTTTTGATTTCTTGGTAAAAGAAAGATTCATCACTTTTCCAGCTGATCACAGGATGCCACCCATAGAAGAGCTGAAAGGACGAGAGTATTGTAAGTACCACAACTCCTACAATCATGCTACTAAATCTTGTTCGGCGTTCAAGAACATTTTGCAGGATAGAATTAACGAGGGAGTTGTGAAATTCCCTAACAAACAAGAGTCTATAGCTGTGGATGATGATCCTTTTCCCCCAGTAGCTTTGGTTAATGTGAATGCGACAGATTTGAGGGATCTTCTCAATAAGAAAAGAAGCCGATCCTTTGCCATGAAAGACGGAATAATCAAGAAATGCTGGATCCCTAAAGGTCAATTGTATGAAGCCTCTGGAAGGTATAATACCGATCGATTACGAACATTTCAGCAACGTTTAACCAGCAATGTTGGCGAATCCGCGGCCTCTAGGCCGAGGAACCAACATTTCCTTGAAAGACCAGTGGTGGAGAAACAATGGTTTAGAGGAGAGTTCAGTGAGTCCTGGAGAGTGGCCCAGCACAAGAAGTTCCCTAAGCCACCGACTAGGACTCAAAAGAGACGGCTGTTGAGAGAAAGAGCGATTGCAAGAAGAGAGGAGTCCGCTAAGTTGAGAAATGAACCCACAAATGATATTCCAGTTGCAAGGAGTCCAGTGGGGAGTAAATCCAAGTTTGGAAGATCGACTACTGAGGATAAGTTTGTGGAGGATGATGATGATTTGTTAAGCGAAGAGGATGATCAAAGAGGAAAAACAATCAATTTTTGCGTTGGATAGTTTCACATCACAGTGGATTGTGCCACAGGAATGGTGATACTACCAGAGAGATTTAAAATGATGGAAGAAGAGAATGGGGAGTTGATGCCCAAGGAATCAGCGCAAGCAAATAAACACTTTGAAGGGAGTTCGAGAGTGATTATCAAGGAGAGCCACCCAAATAAGCCTCATCAGGTGATACTTGAGAAGCTTACACCGGCCATGACCAAGCACATAAGGCCGTTGTACATCAAGGCCCATGTCGATGGAAAACCAGTGTCTAGGGTCTTGATTGACAATGGCTCAGCCGTGAATGTTCTTCCAGTAAGGATGTTAAGAAATCTGGGCAAAACTGAAGAAGATTTGATCCCTACTGAGGTTTCTGTTGCTGAGTTTACCGGGGAAACCACCAAGACCATTGGAGTATTCCCCGCTGATGTTACTGTAGGGAGCATGTCGTCTTTATGTGCATTTTTTGTGGTGAACTCCTCCGCCAACTTCCAAGCGTTGTTAGGCAGAGATTGGATCCATGCAAACCAGTGCATCACATCTTCAATGCACCAACTGTTGTTATTTTGGAAAGGAGATGATGTGGAGGTGGTAGAAGCAGACGGACAGCCCTTTCAAACAAGTGCAAGTGCAGTTGAGGCTAGATATTTCAATGGGGATTTTGGGCCCATCAAAATTCGTAGCAATAGCAAGAAAGAAAATCCACTGTACATGCAAACACCAACTCCAAGCTCGGTGTTGGAAAGAATCCTCAAACCTACTGTTATCGTGCCGTCTAGGCCGATAATTCAGCCGCTGATTGAGGAGATTGATGATTGACTTGAACCAAAAAGGAAAGAATGTAGCTGCAACCTCTATATAGAAGGTGCATGCGCAGCAAGTACTGGACAAATTAGGGGAAGAGGAAGCGTGTGACACTTATGGAACTGAGGTTGTCCAAGAAGAAGAATACGAAGATGATGAACTCCAAGTTGATGAATTGTTGATGGTGCCATCTCAAATGGAAGATGGCCAACACGAAGTGCAAGACCCGTTTGAAGAGATCAACTTAGGAGAATTTGATGATTCTAAGCTGGTATATGTAAGCACATTGCTGGAAGGAGGAACTAAGCAAGATTTGATCAGCTTGTTAAGGGAGTGAGTAAAGAGAACAGAAAGGCTAATATCCAGCAGGGAGTTGGCCTTTGGGGCCACTTTGGCATACCTGTGTTGTTTTATTACTTACATATTGTGAAATATGGAGAACAAAGTGGACTCTGTAGCCACTTTCAGGGACCAAATTTTGTTTGAACGGTGATAATTCGAGTCTACTGTAGCTTTCGTGCTAAAGGAAATTAAGTATGTGGGGAGTCGGCCTTATGGCCACTTGTCCATACATTTGGTTGATGTTTTTATTATTCTTATGTTACGAGAAATCATTGATAAGGTCGACTATACAGCCACTGCATAAATGGTTGCTTGCATGTGTAGTGACAGACTCATGAAGTAGGCCTTGAGGTCATTTAGAATAGGGCAAGAAAGAAACATACCGAGCGGGGAGTTGGGCTCACCGAACGGAACATCGAGTAATAATGAAGAACAGAAGATAACAAGGGCGTTATGCGGACTCCAAGGGGACCCAGAAGTGGACTTTGGTATAGAAATAGGCTATCCAGCCATTTTTGTACGGTTTTTAGCTTCATGTTATAAGATTTTGTTTTAAGTAGGCCATAGGGCCACTAATGTAAAAATTTTGTTGGTTATGATTCAAAAAACGAGAAAGATCAATTAAAGTTGGCCAGTAGGCCACTTTTATCATATTGAATGCATTTTGTTTCGATAGGGAATCAGATGAGGAAATAATCGCGATCGGGGAGTTTTAGGCCAACCTATGGCTTGAAGCTATTGAAGTGAGTTGGGTTAAGTGGATTAAGAGCGAATAGAAATTCATTCCCAACCTCCAATACACAACATCACATGTTACAAACCTATCTTTACTCCACATCCATCATCCAACAACCACCACACCAAGCCAACAGTCAACAAATATAAAGCGGAGCCTCCGCATGCAAGAACAGTTAGTAAACGTAACAAATTTAAAGCGGAGCCTCCGCATGCAAGAACAGTAAGTAAACGTGTATGCGGGAAAGAGATCAGACTGAAGTGCAAATGCATATACGTGTATGCGGGAAAGGGGTCCGACTGAAGTGCAATGCATGCAAATGGCTGCTTGGGTAGGGGGAATGTGACCCAAGTGATGTGCTACACACAAAGAAAATATCAGAGTTACCTTTTGGCTGCCAATTCATGGTCATATGCACATTCATTGAACAAGAGAGCCAGTGCTCTAGCGGGGACTTATGCCAACACATGGCTTGAATCAGTTGTTCGTCGGTGAGGTACACAAAACCACCCAACTCCCCGCACAAAATCGATAATAACAAAGAAACAAAGGGCAGTGGTGAACCGGGGAACCACGACAGTTGGGGAGTCGGTCTAGCGAAGAATGACAACAACAAAAATTTAATATATTCTGGTTTAGGCAAAGTCACAAACACCATGAAGGCACAATTGTGATCAAAATAACATGGGTTGGCACGACCGACGTAGTGGAAGAAACAAGGGACAAAAGTGGAGCTAAGATGGTGACTTTGCACAGATGAATAACCCGCAGTAGAGGAGTCACGGAGAGGCGATGGAGAGGAATCTTGAGCCATTGATAAGTCCTCGGCAACCACAGTGTAGGGGAAACAACGTCAAGGGAGGGGCGAGTAAACTCCAAGAGACGATGACTTCCGATTGCAGTAGGGAGCGAAGAGCGGGAACGCGAAGGGGAAGAAGAAATAGGGCCGAGGATTTTTGGGCCATATTGATTCTTCAGGCAGCAACGGCGACCGCGAAACTCAATTCCAGTGAAGGCGTGATGATTGAAGGACGAAGGGGGAGTAGTGCTGGCGAAGCGGTGAGTTTCTTTGATGGGAATAGGCGGATGAAAGCAGCGAGAGGAAGAAGACGGGGGCAGGCGCGATTCGGATGGGGGAGAAAAAATTCAAAAGACGATTAAAGGATTCAAGGTCCAGAGAAAATAAGTCTTGAGTGCTTGGCCCATTTATGCAAGCCCAATTCATAAAATACTTGTATGGGATAATGCCTATAGAGGAGTTGAAAATTGGCTTACATACAAGTACTTTGGCCCAATAGGCCAATGCTTGCGGGGGGCATTTGTTTGCACCAAAAATTAAATTGGGCCCAATTAATTGTCTAAGCCCAAAAGTTTAAATTAATAGAGAAAAACAAGAGGCCCATTAGTGTATTTAAATAAGCAGATAATGTCCAAACAAGGAGATCGTGGAAAGAGAAGGAAATCGTGGTAGAAAACGGTAGAAGATCGTGAGTCATGGGGAGTGGAAGGAACCGCACCGCACAGTAAAGAAAAGGGAGGAATCGGCAAAACACGAGACACACACACAACTCTCTACACAGACAAATCTGCAAATACTCTCTGCAAAATTTTTAGTCTTTCATGCACTAGTTTTCAAGCGTTCCAATTATTTCTAGCATTCTAGATCTTATCGCTTTATATTTCAGAAACTATATTTTATATTTCTCTGTCTTGTAAATTTCTACAGTTTATTGAAAATATAAACGATGTCAGAGATTTATTCCTCAAATTCCAATAGTTTTCTTCATTTTGACGTTATAATTGTTTTAGGAGATTAGAACCGACGGTCAAATTTAGAATTCACTTTCGTTTGTTTTTAGAAGTTAGATTTTTATCATTTTTACACAAATCAGTGCATTTTCGCACCTGGCACGCCCGCAACACCAAATATTGTGCAAACAAAACCTTTATTATAAGCCATTTTTTTTCCACAAGCTCTTTTGCATGGATATTTAGAAAGGCGTTATGGAGCTCACTAACGTAATCTTACATGAAAATTAATATATTTTAGTTGATATTATAATAAAGCTGTGTATAAATGAATGGGAATATTAGGAACAAATCTCCCATCAAGATGAAAATGGGCTAGAAATTAAAATATCAGGCTGGGTTGAGAAACTAGCCCTGTTTTTCCCAGATTCCTTGGTATGCACTTGAATGATCTTGTGCGAGGCATGTAATCTCTCTCCCCCCACTGAGGTTCTTGCATGCTTAAAAAAAAACTCAATTGAATAAGTATGAGTAAACGATCCATGGGTGAAGATAGAAAGTCAATTTCTAATCGTAACTACACCTTCCTTCGATTTTTCAATTGACCCTTTAATTTATCCTTTCTTTTGTGAGCTTTAGTTTCGTCTCATCGGTATAGGGATAAGCAAAAGAGAAATTTTCGTCGTGTGTCGCGTCGGAGATACTATAAACACTTCATTCGCACAAATACTGGGTTTTTAAATGAATCGGCCTGTGACATCTTCATTCGCACAAATACTGGTTTTTAAATGAATCGGCCTGTGACATGAGCACAATGACACTATGGTTGCATAGCAAATATGGAACTTGAAGATATCCACCCTGCACATCAAACAACAAATCTACTCACCAATATCCGAAACATGCGCCATAAATGAACCTATAACGCAAATATGATAAAGTTGTCAACAAATCCCGATTAGCCCTTCTGCTATTTCAGCTCTGGGCAAAACCATCAATTTTCCATCCATCAGAAAGAGCTTAGATGAGTGGAAAGTTTACTGATGAACACGGAATTAAGCCTAAATCAGAAGCAGACATAGGGATTCAAAAGAAAATCTTCGGTTAACTTATGGTTACAACTTACAAGGCCAAATTACAAAAAGGTCGAGGACTTGGAATCCATAATGCGATGAAATAGGAATCATAATAACGAAGGGTGCAGTTGAATAAATAAGCCACCAACATGCATAACTTTTATGAACATAAGCCCCATCACCATTTCTGAGCAAGCTTTAAAATGAAGAAGATAAAAAAAAGTCCGAGCATAAAAGAAATAACGAACCATATATATATTCATTGGCATATAAACTTAAATACTCAACATTTTCTCTGTCATCGCTATTTCATGACTTGCCAAATTCAAATCTTCAGCAGTTTCGAACAAAATTTGTTATACATTCAAAAGGGCAAGATAGAAGAAAAATTGTACCTTCGGCGGTAGAAAAGAGCAGCAGCATGCATGTTCTCACGGATAGCTAGTATTTGGACTCTACAACGTGTTAAACAAGAACTACACACAACGTAAAAAAACAAAAGATACATGACCTAACTAAAATACAATGACACCCACCTCCATGAGACTACTAATTTAATGAAATGAATGAAATTTAATGCAGATAGATGATTTGGACCAGTGCAAAACAAAGACCAAATAATAAATGGAAAAAAATTATGTATGAGATTAAAAATACAAGATATGGAAGAAAAAGGCGACTGAAGGGCTGGTTTCGATTTCACATAGTCAAAATGTAGCACTGGTACAGTTATCGCTTGATCACCGTAGCACCAATACAAGTCCGCATATATCCAACATACACCACCATTTTGGTCCAATAAATTAGCTTGGAACAAGTATGTATCCATTATTTCCATCCAGCACATTTGAAATCATCTCCCTCTCTGAAGGCAATCACCAAAATAGACAACCACACTTCTAGGTCCTTCAAGAAAGTTCTCAGATGTCCCTTCAGCCAACTCCATCTCATGGAAAAAGGAATGAACCCATACACGCTGATGCCGTTGCTGATGCTGATGCATGGTTGCAACACCAAGAAGAAAAACACTTCTGCTATCAATAAATGGCAATGATCGGCATCAACTTGGATCCCGACTTTACATAACCATATGATGATAGTACAATATTCGCCAGGTGTACACAATCTCAAACAAATATAGCACGATTAATGGCCATCCTGGCCCACTCAGCAGATTCTTTAATCAAATGGTCCTCTGAAGACAAGCATTCATTTAAAAAGCCTTTGCTTGATAGAGACTGCTGAATCAAAGAACCAGCATTACTTCCCAGAGTATCTGCTAAATCTCCAAGGACTCCAATTGCAGTTTTCATGACAACCTCATCCCTGAGATGGATGGATAAAACAATTAGATAAGAGATTTTTTTAAAAAAAATAGAAAAATCTGAACTCAAAAACAAATGCTTAGATTAGAGATACTCACATATCTTTCTCCATGTATATGCTATCCAGGAATTGCAGGATGTGAGGCGCATATGGAATCAAGAGGTGGGTCTTAGGAGAATTCTTGAAGCCCTGAAATATCCCAGAATAGGCCTCTAAAATTCCATTCCTCAGAAGATTAGTATATTCCAGCATTTCATCGTCAACACTTGATGTGCGTGCCGACAACTCCGCTGCAGTTTGCAGCATGGGCATGGAATACATCAAATACTTCTCAAAATTCTCTCCGATTGCTAAAGCTATGTCACCAAAGCACGAAAAGATTGGAGGCTTCACAGACCGATGTAGCTGGTTGCTTGACAAATCTTTCAGAAGCAGAGTCATGATTCCGTCGCAAAAGGGTATAATCGTATCCTCCAGTGCCCTGCAGATATCCCCCACAACACCAACAGTAACAGCACAAACTTGGTATTCCTCAAAATTCTGAAGACCCATCTCCAAATACTTGTAAAAATCTGGCATGTACTTGGCAAAGTTGCGACCTGTAGCATAGGCATGCGCCCCAATAGCAAGCATTGCTTCCTCATGGACTGTTGCACTTCTACAAGCAAATACCTGGAGAAAAAGATTCATGATCTGATCTGAAAACTGCATGAACGCATGCATGGTGGATTCTGATGCACCTAATTTATGGATGATGACCTGTAAACACCCACAGAGAAGGCCTTGCAACTCATTTTGCTTCTCTCTCTCATCAGATGAAAGTTTATGTGCCTCTAGAGTCTTGTGAAGCTCTGTCATGAGCACTTGAACAAGTTCCAACACTAAGTGAGCTGTTTCATCAGACGAACACCTCACTACTTCATTTAGGGTCTCGTACGCAGCTGTCCTAAGTCGAGACTCACCGGCATCTTCTCTATGAGTAACATTAAGAAGGGACTGAACAATTTCTTGGAAATAAGGCGTCAAGGGAGATGTAGATCCCACATCCTCATAACCTTGGGAAAGAAAATAGAGAGCGCCACAGGCTTTCTCAGCAACGTTAGGAGAATCTTTCATGCTCTGGAGGAGAACCGTGATGATTTGTTGGCAGTTTGTCAGGGTAATAGTCGCCATAGTTGAACCATGAAGAAATTCAAATATTCTTCCTAGGGTCCATGCAGTGGTGTCCTTTACATGGCTATTGGGATCATTAGTTAAAGCTGCGAGCATGAAACTAAGAGCAACATTGACAGTAGGGGTTAACTTGTCAGGTGAAGGACCTTCCAGTATGGAACCAAACGCATAAGTGGCAGCTTCTCTTTGCCTCCAATCACCCTTTGTTATATTTTCTTCAATGAACGGCATCACAAGTGGTACAATTTCATCTCCCACAGTACGGGAAACCAAACCAAGGCATGTTCCACCAGCCATCGCAAGGTTCCAAGCACCTTCATCCTGATCCTGTTCCTCTTCTTGCTTAAGAAGTGTCTCTAACAACAAAGAAACGAGTGCAGAGAGTGCCTGCTTGACAAAATAATAGCATGGGACATCAGAATCTGCTGTGAAATCACCACCATAATCTTCCAAGATATCAATTTCCTCATCACAGATTGAGCTCCAAAATTCAATTGCTTGAAGAGCCACAGGTTCTTGATCTTCTCGGATTGCCTTGGATGTGATGTTGAAAATGTCTTGAATATATGGAGCTAATTTATCATAATATGTTGACCCTATTGAGACCAAACACTCAAATGCAGCCCGCCGAATTTTCACCTCAGGTGAGATAGTGGCCTCACAAACAACTCTCATTATGTAATCGCGCTCCATATCATTAGAAAAGTTGGCCTGGGCAAATCCAAGAGCATTATATAAAGCTCGGGTGGCAGCAAGTCGAACCTCTGTATTTCCTTCATTAGCATTCATGCTTTGAACTACAGCTGTTAGTATTTTGTTTACTTTATCCTGATCAACAACCTCCGGACTAACTTCTTCACACATGTACCCCAGAGTTTCGAGTGTGGCTTGCTTAACATGACAAGCGACCTGGTTAATATTTGATAAAAGGGATCCTATAAGCTCAGGCCACTGCTTATGGGGTAGTTCAATGCCAGCAACTTTTGCAATGACTTGTGAAGCTGTTGATCTAGCATCATATAATGGAGACGAGAGGGTCTGTAACACGCATGCCTTGATTTGGCTCTTCACAGATGCATCTAATGATAACCATCTTTGCACGAGCTCAAACTTCCTGTGCTGCTCCTTGGCATCCAAAGCATTCTTCAAAATCAAACCTGCTAGCTTACGACTTTCAACTGGCTTCTCCTCGCTAGCAAGCTCTGCAGAAAGGGAAAACAAGAAACCAGGAAGGTTTTGCTCCTGAAACTGTTTTAAGGTTTCTTCAGCGTGCTTCCTTAATGTTGAATCGACTAATTGTGCGCTAAGAAGAACTTGAGTGACTTCCATAGCCATATTTCCCCTGCCAAATTCGTAGGTGACAGATCAGATTACCATGAATACACAGCAAAATAGACACTAAGATTAGGTCTTTCTGAATGCCAGAGACAATTCTCAAAAAATAAAATGTCGGAGACTATAAAAATGGACAATACTCAATTAGGAATTCCATAGCGATAAATATTTAAAAGAATTATGTTTTATTTAACAATTATCCAGTGCATCTATAGAGAATCGGTGAGCATAGTGGCAGTCATAAATTAACTAACAGACAATCCTTTGCTTTTTACATGTTCAAAATCCCAAAAATCTGTGCTACGTGCATCATTTTTGCACAGCATGACAAACAGAACAAAAATGAGAATTTGTCTTCCATGACAGAGTCAGAGGAAGCGTGCGACTTTAATTACATTACCAGTTTACCACATATGAATTGACAATCTATTGATTCCCGAAAGCAGGAAGATCATTGACTGACTGGATTATCACTACAGTGTGTCCCATGCCGCGTATGACAAAAATTCAGTAAAAATAACTAACCGAAAATAGATCCAAAGTCGATCCTTCAAAATCCAAGAAAATCTACATCTAAAATAGTCGCAAACAACTGCAATTGAACCATTATCGATTAATTCCTCGAACCATATCAGAGAGAAAGAGAGAAAGAATTAGACCACTTGAAAACAGATAAAAAGGGAATAATTCAAGAGTATTCACAACATCAGACGAAGCTCTCCGCTACACAAAAAAGAAAAAAACATAAGAAAGCGATTTGATCTATCCGCATCTATCAACCCAACTCCCAACAAAGATTTCCAGATTTACACATTCATAAGTAACTACAGCGGATCATTCCTTAAGTTTCAAAATCAAGTAAGCGATCAGTGCAATCCATTACGTTGATACAGTAAACAGTAAGTCATCAACAACTGCAGCTGAACTCCACTGACGAAAGATGATTCAACAAATAATTACCTAAGAAGAGTTGTTTGACAGGAGAAGAGATTCCAATCCAATCAAGGATCGAGGAAATCCCAAAAAGACGCCCACTGAAAACCCTAAAATGAAGTGGTTTCAGAGAGAGAAAAGGCAGGTAAAAAACATAGTTTCAATATCATAGGAGACCTCTATTTATAGAGTAGATTTACAAACTTGAATAGGTAACAATATCAATAATCATCTATAATATCTTTTCTATAACACTCCCCCTTAGATGATTATCAACTCATTAAATTACTTCTAAGAGATGTGGGAGTTCAAATGTTGCCTCGTTAAAACCTTGTCAGTAAAAACCCAATGGGAAAACCTGAACGAAGGAAAAAGAGTACAACAATAGATACTCCCCCTGATTTCAATCATCTGAGATCCTTCAACTGATACATCCCTATCTTGTGCACCAATTTCTTGAATGTTGAAGTTGGTAATGCCTTTGTAAATAAGTCAGCTACATTGTCGCTTGAGCGAATTTGATGGACGTCAATATCACCATTTTCTTGAAGCTCATGTGTATAGAAAAACTTTGGTGAAATATGCTTTGTTCTATCACCTTTGATGTAGCCTCCTTTTAACTGCGCAATGCAAGCAGTATTATCTTCGAATATTACTGTTGGGTCATCTTTGGCTGTTGGGAGTCCACATGATTCTTGAATATGTTGTGTCATAGATCTCAACCACACACACTCCCGACTTGCTTCATGCATTGCAATGATCTCAGAGTGATTTGAAGACGTCGCTGTTAAGGATTGCTTCACCGACTTCCATGATATAGCAGTGTCTCCTCGTGTAAACACATAACCTGTCTGGGATTTAGCTTTATGTGGATCAGAAAGATATCCTGCATCTGCATATCCAACTAAAGGAGACTTTGATTTTGTCGAATAAAATAATCCCATATCAATTGTACCCCGAAGGTAACGAAATATGTGTTTTACACCATTCCAATGTCTTCGGGTTGGACATGAGTTATAGCTCGCTAAAAGATTAACAGAAAATGATATATCTGGGCGAGTACAATTTGCGAGATATGACAGTGCACCAATGGCACTTAAATATGGTACTTCTGGACCAACGATTTCTTCTCCATTTTCAGGTGGTCGAAAAGGATCTTTGTTAGCATCAAGTGATCGAACATACATGGGTGATGCTAATGGGTGTGCCTTGTCCATGTAAAAGCGCTTTAGTATTTTTTCTGTATATGATGATTGATGAACAAATATTCCCTCTTGCAAATGTTCAATTTGCAATCCGAGACAAAATTTTGTCTTTCCTAAATCTTTCATCTCAAACTCATTTTTCAAGTAATTGGCAGTTTTAGTAAGCTCTTCTGGAGTGCCAATAAGATTTAGATCATCAACATATACTGCCACAATTGCAAAGCCCTCATCTGTTCTTTTTATAAAAGCGCATGGACAAATAGCATTATTTGTGTATCCTTCTTTTAACAAATATTCACTAAGACGATTGTACCACATGCGACCAGATTGCTTTAATCCATATAAGGATTTATGCAGTTTTATTGATAACATAGCCTTGGGTGCTTCACCATTTTCTTTCGATAGTTGGAATCCTTCAGGCACTTTCATATATATATCACTATCAAGTGAACCATAAAGATAAGCAGTTACAACATCCATAAGTCGCATATCAAGAGTTTCTGATACTGCTAAACTGATTAGGAATCGAAAAGTAGAGGCATCCATCACAGGTGAATATGTTTCCTCATAGTCAATTCCAGGTCTCTGCGAGAAACCTTGGGCTACGAGTCGGGCCTTGTATCTTACAATTTCACCATTTTCATTCCTCTTTCGTACAAAAACCCATCTGTATCCTACTGGGATTACATTTTTAGGCGTTCGTACTACATGTCCAAACACTTTATGTTTTTCTAGTGAGTCTAATTCAGTTTGTATGGCCTTCTTCCATTTTGGCCAATCATCTCTTTGTTGACAATCCTTAACGGATTGTGGTTCTGGGTCTTCATCATGTATGATGTCAAGGGCGACATTTAGGGCAAAGACAGTGTCAACAATTGTGTTATTTCGATCCCACAATTTTCGAGATGATATATAATTTATTGAAATCTCATTATTTTCATGAGAATTTGATTCTTCAGGAATAATATTATCCAAGTTTGGTTCATTGATCTCTCTTACTATATCATCCAAGATTTCTTCTTCGGGAGCTTTTGAATTTTCTTTCTCTTGTACCTTTCTTTTTCGAGGTACAATATCCTTTGAACCAATTGGTCGACCACGCTTCTGGCGTATTTTAGATTCATTTGCAGGTTGAATAATAGCTGGTCCTACGGGGACATCAATTTTGCAAGGGGTATTCTCTGCATGTATATGTGACTTTGTCACATTCTTTGTATTAACAAAAGCATCGGGCAATTGATTTGCAATTCTTTGCAGGTGAATGATTCTTTCAACTTCTTGCTCACATTGATTATTTCGAGGATCATAATGAGATAGTGTTTTCTCATTCCAACAAATCTTTTGTTGTTCTTCGGGACACAACTTTATTTCCCCTAGATTTGGAAATTCCAATTCATCGAAGTGGCAATCTGCAAATCTCGCAGTAAACAAATCTCCTGTTAAAGGTTCCAAAAATCTAATAATAGATGGTGAATCATATCCCACATAAATCCCAAGTCTACGTTGTGGGCCCATTTTGGTTCGCTGTGTAGGTGGGAGAGGGACTTGTACTGCACAACCAAATACTCGAAGGTGAGAAACATCAGGCTCTCGACCATAAGCAAGTTGTAAGGGTGAGTATTGGTGATAATTAGTTGGCCTTATACGAATCAATGATGCAGCATGTAATATGGCATGTCCCCACACAGATGATGGAAGTTTGGTTCTCATCAATAATGGTCTAGCAATTAATTGCAAACGCTTAATGAATGACTCTGCTAAGCCATTTTGTGTATGGACATGAGCAACCGAATGCTCAACTGAAATCCCTATTGACATACAATAGTCATTAAATGTCTGCGATTTAAATTCAGCAGCATTATCAAGACGAATTGTCTTGATTGAGTGATCTGGGAATTGAGCTCGTAATTTAATAATTTGCGCAAGTAATCTAGCAAAAGCTATATTTCGAGTTGAAAGCAAACTAACATGTGACCATCTAGTAGACGCATCAATCAATACCATGAAGTATCGAAATGGTCCACATGGTGGGTGTATAGGCCCACAAATATCCCCATGGATTCTCTCCAAGAAGGTTGGGATTTCAACATCAATCTTTGTAGGGGAAGGTCTTATAATTAGTTTGCCTTGTGAACAAGCTACACATGGATAATCATTGTGTAAAAGAATCTTCTGGTTCTTTAGAGGGTGTCCATGTGAGTTAATTATTATTCTGCGCATCATTGTTGCCCCAGGGTGACCAAGTCGATCATGCCATAATTTGAAGCTCTGTTGGTCAAAAAACTTCTGGTTTGTGACAATGTTTGCTTCGACTGTTTTTATTGTTGTAAAATACATTCCAGAAGGGAGTGCACATAATTTTTCTTTTATCTGCTTCTGGCCAGATATAATAGATGTTATGCAAAGGTATTCGAAATTATTTTCATTTAATGTTTCAATATGGTATCCATTTCGGCGGATGTCTTTAAAGCTAAGCAAATTTCTACTGGATTTGTTTGCATATAGGGCATTTTCAATATATAGGCTTGTATTATTTGGTAAAATAATTTTTGCCTTTCCATAACCTTCAATAATTTTTGATGCACCCGATATTGTTGTAACATTATTTTCAGCTAATGTTAACTCCAAAAAATACCTTTTATTTTGAAGAATGGTATGTGTTGTACCACTATCCACTAAGCATTCATCCTGACATATCATCGTTAATCTAAAATAAAATATAATTCAATAAGCTAAATACAATAAATAATGTGTAAAGCTTTCAAATGAAATATTTTATTGAATAATGAAAACATTTATTGAATAACAAAATAAACCTCCATGACAAATCCTAAACATGAACTGAACATCAAAATAAAAACGAGACCACGATAACCTAATAAACAATAGAAATTCAAAGTAGGAACAAGACCAATGAAAGTAATTACTCATTATTTTCTAACACACCACCACCAATCAAATTATCTATATTTCCATCTGGATTAGCAAAGAAATCAGAGACGTCCAAGTGAGTTATATCAATTGGATCATCATTGTCCACAAAATTTATCTCCATTTTTCCATTTTCCTTGATTGATTTTTGATATAGATCCACAAGATGTTTTGCCGTACGACAGGTACGAGACCAATGCCATTCCACATCTATAACATTTTTCTTCATATACTTTGGAACTCTTTTCTTTTGCTTCTTCATTATTGGAATTCCATTGCTGGTGGCTTGTTTTATGTTTCTTTCCATTTTGTTGCTGATAGTATCTTCTTTGGCCACGCCCACGCCCACGCCCACGTCCACGTCCACGTCCACTTTCATTGTTATGATTTTTAGTGGAATTAGCATTCACTTCAGGAAATGCAATTTCATATTCTTCAGGAAATGTAGTTCCATTTGCTTCAGGAAATGGTGTGGATCCAGTTGGGCGCATTTGGTGATTTTTCATGAGCAGCTCCTTGTTTTGTTCAGCAACTAGTAAGCATGAGATGAGTTCAGAGTACCTTTGAAATCCACGTTCACGATATTGCTGCTGCAGGAGCACGTTTGATGCATGAAAAGTGGAGAATGTTTTTTCTAACATGTCTTGATCAGTGACTTTCTCTCCACAAAGTATCAGTGTGGAACTAGTCTTGAATAATGCAGAGTTATAGTCACTTACGGACTTAAAATCTTGTAACCGTAGGTGCATCCATTCATATCGGGCTCTTGGGAGAATTACAGTTCGTTGATGGTCAAATCTTTCTTTTAGATTTTTCCAAAGTTCTCGTGGCTCTTTCACAGTGAGATATTCGACTTTCAACCCATCATTGAGGTGATGACGGAGAAAAATAAGTGCCTTTGCACGGTCCTGCTGGGACATTTCATTTCCTTCTTTTATTGTATCTCCTAAATTCATAGAGATAAGGTGGACCTCGGCATCCAAAATCCATGATAAATAATTTTTTCCAGTCAAGTCAAGTGCTTCAAATTCAAGTTTGGTGATGTTCGCCATTGCAACTTAAAAAGAAAGAAAAAAAAATTATATAATTAGAATCATGACATAAATAGAGTAAAATTGTATTACTATTATTGAAAATAAATATTATAACAAATTATGCATGTTACTACTTTTACTATGCAATTTTGAAATTTTGTTATTCTATTTGTTAAACTAACATCGATGCAGGTGTACATTGAGATGTGCTCAATTAATAATTTATGTATCTATTACAAATTGCACTAAATACAAATTGTAGCATTATAAACTAAAGAAAATAAAACTCTTTTACGCACAATAATTCTAAATACGTAAAACAAATATCACAGAATTCTGCCCAACTAAATTTCAAATGAACTTTATACAAATTTCAAAGTAAATTTCAAAGTCACTGATCACAGAGATTTGATTAGATATACAAAATCCAAGTAAATTTCAAATGAACTTTATACAAATTTAAATAATTTCAATAGCATCGGGATGAGATAACTTGAAATCAATCTATTAAATCGTTCTAAGATAAAAACATCAAAATCCAAATAATATAAATCTTAAACAACAATACATTGATAATCAATATTCTTCAAGAATATTGTCGAAACATATGATAGTTATCTAAATTCTTCAGGAATATGATAACATTATATTTTATATCAATATTATTCATAGATATTGATAGATCTTTATGATTTTATATCAAGATTCTTCGGGAATATTGATAAATCTTATTCATTAATATTTTATTCATAGATCTATCAATATCTTCAACATAAAGTCGTGTTGTGCTACTTCAGGAGCATCAACATAAAATTAAAAGTTGTGCTTCTTCAGGAGCATCAACATAAATCTATAATTTGTGCTACTTCGGGAGCATCAATATTAAATCTAAATATTGTGCTTCTTCAAGAGCATTCATACAAGAATAAGAATAAATTATTTATAAATTTTACCTTGAAGAGCACTCGTGCTGATAACGTGTTGTGAATAGTAGAGAATATAGAGAAGAGAGAATGATTTTTGTGTACTTTATTCATCATAGGAGACCTCTATTTATAGAGTAGATTTACAAACTTGAATAGGTAACAATATCAATAATCATCTATAATATCTTTTCTATAACAAAATGTATTATTTGATCGATTAATTATAAATTATTATTTTATTTTTTTAATAATTAATAAAAATATTAATAATATAGTTATTAAAGATAATATTATAATTTAAATTCAATTATTTGATCGATATAAAATAAATAATGAATGATTTAATTAATATAAAATAAATAATTAATTGGTATAAATAATATGATAAAATAAACATAAATATGATATATAAATTTATTAAGAAAAGGCAGGTAAAAAACATAATTTCGAGTTAGAGATTGAGAAAAATAATTACGATAACAAAAATATTAATAAATGTATTATTTGATCGATTAATTATAAATTATTATTTTATTTTTTTTAATAATTAATAAAAATATTAATAATATAGTTATTAAAGATAATATTATAATTTAAATTCAATTATTTGATCGATATAAAATAAATAATGAATGATTTAAGTAATATAAAATAAATAATTAATTAGTATAAATAATATGATTAAATAAACATAAATATGATATATAAATTTATTAATTGATCACTACATTTCTTTTCGTTCCACAGAATTTATAGTAGGAGTGTCATAATGTAACACGATCTGTAACCCGATACGACCCAACACGAAAAAAAACAAGTTTGGGTTGGGGTCGGGTTCAGATTGGGTGGGTTCTGGTTAGTGCCAGGTTAGAAGGGTTTCGGGTTGAGTCGGGTTGGGTCGCAGGTTGAGTCTGGTTGGGTCGCAGGTTGATTCGAAAATTATTTATTTTTGAAAATATTACCTATTTTTTATATATGTATGTTTGAACAAAATTTATTGTATATTTATATGATAAATTTCTATCATTTAATATTTATTTTGTATATTTTTTATTTTTTTAACAATTGTTTATTTGATTTAATAAATATACTTTAATTTTCTACAATTAAATTTTCAAATTTAAATCGGAAATTTTGTTATTATGTGTTTAAATTTAAATATTATTATTATTTTTTATTTTTTCGAATTTTTTTCATTAATGTTTTTTTTAAAAATAAATAAAATTCGGATTAGGCGGGTTAGACGGGTTGAATCGGATTAGACGGGTTCGTGTTCGGGTTGGAGGTATTCGGGTTGCTTCGGGTTGGGGCGGGGTTCGGGATGAAAAAAAAATTAAAAAAACTCCGTGAGTTGACCCAAAATCCGACTCACTCGACCCGATTGACACCCCTAATTTATAGACTAGGACTGGACCAACGTTTCCATTTTTAGACAAGATTTATTCGATTTTCGGAAAATTAATTTCATTTTAGTGAAAATACAAGTAAAATCCTTATTAATCTCCGTTGAATTATATAAACTTACTTATTTTCGGTTGTTTTAAATATATAATCCAGTTTCTGTTTTTAATATTTATTTTTATTTTTTTATTACATCACTCACAAATTAATTTTATTAGATAGATATGTTACCTGACACTACACATTAAAAATATTATTTTTATATCGAAAATATTACTTTTCATTGTAAGTATGAACTTAATCGATCTATTTCACGGACATATAATATCGTCTTACAGAATACAAACTCTTTTTACTAATATATATCATTATTAATTAAATCTTGCAAAAATAAACAAATTTTTAAAATTAATTAAATAAGTTTGTGTTGAAAATGTGAAAAATATTTGTGTTGAAAATTATAATGTTGAATGTTGAAAATTAGGTAAAATTAGGTGTTGAATATTGAAAATTAGTGTGTGATGATGTATGTAATGATTAATTTATTTTTGGATTATTTATAAAAAAAAATTATAAATAGGCTCACCATTTTTGAAGAAATTCACAATCGAGTTGAGAGAAAAATATTACAAAGTGTGTAGTTTGATAATTTTGAGAGTTTGAAACTTTTACTTTTTCATAACACGTTATCAGCACGAAACTCTAAAAGTCCTCCATATTTTTCCAAGCTCCAAAACAGAAGAAAAAAGTAAGAAAAGTAATAATATTTATTTTACTGTTATTAATTTATTGTGTATATATTTAATATATAATATAATGTTATTATATAATAAATATTAGAAATAATAAAAATAAATTTTTCAAAAACTTGTTATAAATCCTAGGAGGATGTTAAGACGATATCCCACACTCTCGGTAAGGGATACGACAAGTATAAAAGCCTATAAGGTTTTTAAACAAAATAATTTATGACACCACATTATAATAATGTGATATGATATACATAATTATTTAAAAATGATTAATATTATATACACCATATTATTACCATAAAATTATACAAATACATACATTTATTTTTTGTACATCAACGGTCATAAACGGTAACAAAACGGCTAGTTTTTGTCCTATAAATATGATCTCACAAACACATTCAATCACTTCAAGTTTCTCTTCTTCTCTAAAAATTATTCTTCATCAAATTTTTCGAATAAAATGAATATGACTTTCTCAAGGTTATTTTTAATTATTTTGGTTATCATACTCACAAGTCTTGTATTTATTGAAGAATATCATCCTCGTGTGTTTTCTTTATTTTTATGAATGCTTGTACTTGTTGTTTATCCATTACTTTGTATTGCAATATTCATTAACTAATGTAATTGTAAATGATGAATACTTTTTATTGTAATAGGATCAAGTGTTTACCACTATGTCGAATAAAGTTGAATATTTTTATTAGATTTTTAAAACAAAATTATATATTTTTGAAATTTTATTCTGAAAAATAAATCGAATTCTTTCTACTAAACCTAATCCTAGCGAAAAATTATATGAAAAACCAAATAAACAAATCCGAAATAAAATGGATTACTTTTGGTGGGTATCTAAGATAACCTATTTTGTGGGGAAAAATCTAATAAAGATTGACATAAATATCTGAAGTTATAAATAAATTCAAAAATTAAGTTGTGTGTTAGAATCAAACATTTAGTACTAGGTCAAAAATTATAGTTGTATGCTAAGACAAAATTTTATTTCCTTATACTTGTGTCGTACCAGCGCATAGTTCACCTACTTGGATACTAATAAGTCGGGATGTTAGGACCATGAGTTCAAGAAAGTGCGTGTCTATATGCTTGTATTGTCTCGTGTAAGTTAATTCCGTAGATATCAGAGCTATCATTTTCCTACCACCGACTATGTCCCCAGCAGATACAATATTATCCGTTAAGATATGATATCACTCTTTTACGGTCCACCTATCCAACCTAATCAAGCGACACAACGTCAACAGCTTGCACACGAGAACTTTCCAGAAGATCACTCGCCTTAATAATATTCTCACTCATGAACGTTTTATATAACATTTTGTAAAATTCAGAACGCGGATTTTTATTATTCAAAAAATCGATCAAATATGTTTATGAGGTTATTTTCATAAAAAAATGGATAAAACTGGTTATATTAATCCTTTTAGTAAGTTTCAAATATTTTCATATTTAGTTTTATTAGAATTTTCAAATATCAGTCGATCTGTATATTTAAATTTTGTTTTTTTTAATAAATTGGCTAATTTAAACACAAACTAAAATAATCGTATTTAATTCGGGTTTGATTTATTTCAGCTGGTCATTTTCATTTAAAAGAAATTTTCGTCCTCCCTACTTTTTAAAATTACTACTATTTCATTATTAATATATTATTGTTTATTATCAAAATTAATGAGTGTTATAATAAAAAAGATTATTATTATAGTACACTCATTAAAATATAGGCTGGTAATTAATTAAAATCGATCATCAGAACGTGAATAAGCCCATTATTCCGCAACTCCATACTACGATTCTGATTGGTCCACGTCAGTACGAATGACGATTAATCCTCTACAGGTGGCCTAGCGAGCGCCCGTTTCCCAAATCAAAGGTCACACGAAGACGGAGGGAAGGAAGTGCATCATACACGAGAGATCATTGGTCCACGTCATCACCAGTGACGTGATACGTCCGCATAGTATTTTGCTATATAAAATCCCTCCACCTTCAATCACCTATTTCAGATTCTGAAAACCGAAACACAGAGACCAAAAGAAAAATATAGTATTCTCCATTGTTGAAGCTTCACCGATATGGCTGCCGCGTGGGAAAGACGCGCATCTTCGGTCGTCTTGGGGATCATTTTGCTCGGTCGGATTTCCTCTCCTATTTTTCATGGAAATCATCATATTTAGCTTAAATATTTGCGGTGCAGATTAGCTTTTTATGTCTTGGTTTTGGTTCATATTTTCCTTGTTAGCTTCTCGTGTTGCATTTCTGAGAGTAATGTGTTTTTTGTTGTTGTTGAGGAAATGTGATTATATGTCTTCGAGATATGTCGATCCGAGTTTTTGTCGTTGTAAGGTTTTCCATTTTGTGGATCTGGAGTTGTAGATGATTTTATTTTGATTTGGTGGCGATGCTATGATTATATAATGGTGAAGTAATCGTTGATCTGGCGTATTACTTCCTGTTTCGGAGTCATGGTTGTTTTTTTTTTAATGTGCTAATTATGAGAATTTGGGGTTGTTGCCGTTTTTTTTCTAAAAAATCTTAACCTGTGTCCTGTATTTTGTGTATTGAGGTAAGATGAAATGTATTAAATATATCTGTATAATTGAAGTGCATTAGAGTAGAATATATGAGATTATTTTTAGAAGCTAATGAGGAGATAAAATGTTCTTTTTTTGCTATTTAAGCAACTCATTTGTTAGTTGATGTGATTACTCTGACGTGTACCATACAAAGTTACGTAGCATATGACATGATTAAATTCGTTGTAATTAATGTATTGATGTGTTTCTCTTGAAACAGGTAGTTTATTTGCATTTTCCATAGCTAAAGAGGAGGCTGAAAAAATCGGGACAGTTATTGGCATAGACCTTGGCACAACTTATTCATGTGTTGGTGTTTACAAAAATGGGCATGTTGAAATCATAGCGAACGATCAAGGAAACCGCATCACCCCATCTTGGGTTGGCTTCACCGACAATGAGAGGTTGATTGGAGAGGCTGCAAAAAATCAGGCAGCTGTTAACCCCGAAAGGACTGTCTTTGATGTCAAACGACTTATAGGAAGAAAGTAATAAAAAAAAATTTGTGGCATTCAATTCTACTTATTATGTCATCAAACATTAATTACGATTACGATCATGATTATTCTAATTCTCGATACTTTACAGATTTGAGGATAAAGAAGTTCAAAAGGACATGAAGCTTGCCCCCTATAAGATTGTGAACAAAGATGGAAAACCTTATATTGAAGTCAAGATCAAAGATGGTGAGACCAAGGTCTTCAGCCCTGAAGAGATCAGTGCTATGATTTTGATAAAGATGAAGGAGACAGCAGAGGCTTACCTTGGAAAGAAGATAAAGAATGCTGTTGTCACTGTCCCTGGTAAACAGTTTGTCCCCGTGTTTTTTACTTGGAGAGGCAATATTATGTCATTTATTGATTATTTGCTTCATCTTCTCTTTTTGCAGCTTACTTCAATGATGCGCAGAGGCAAGCCACAAAAGATGCTGGTATAATTGCTGGGTTGAATGTTGTAAGAATAATTAATGAACCCACTGCAGCAGCAATTGCTTATGGTTTGGACAAGAAAGGCGGTGAAAAGAACATTCTTGTCTTTGATCTTGGTGGTGGAACATTTGATGTCAGTATTTTGACAATTGATAACGGCGTCTTTGAGGTTCTTGCTACAAATGGAGACACTCATTTGGGAGGTAAGCTGTTTTTTGAGTCTCTTTGACTTTGTTTTAACCTTTAAATATTGATTCCATGATATAATTAATTAAAGCTAAAAAAGGAGAGAAATAATTTTACTTTAGATTCATCTGAAGCCAAATGGAACCTTATTTGGCTATATAATTTATGCTCGTGTATTTCACGTCAAGGTTACCTGATATCACAAATTGGTTCTTTTTCATTTTTCAGGTTGTTCCCTCTCTATAACAGGAATTGAAAATAAAACTACCAATATGATTGTTAAATGAGTCGAGCTGATGCTCCAATCTGCAAGATATTATATTATTGTCTCTTCTCGATGAATTTGCTTGTTTGCTATTTAAAACATCTTGAAATCAAGAGTTTGCTTGTGGGATTACTGCTGTGTCTGGTTTAGCGTTTTGTTTTTGTCCTGGGGTGTTGGGTTAGTTTGAGTACCATTTTAGGAATCTCATATCAGTATTGACACATTTGATTGCCCTCCCAGGTGAGGATTTTGATCAGAGGATCATGGAATACTTCATCAAATTGATAAAGAAGAAACATGGAAAGGACATCAGCCAGGACAAAAGAGCACTTGGCAAGCTAAGGAGAGAATGCGAGCGAGCTAAGAGAGCATTGAGCAGTCAGCACCAAGTCCGAGTGGAGATTGAATCTCTCTTTGATGGTGTTGATTTCTCAGAACCTCTCACAAGAGCTCGTTTCGAAGAATTAAACAATGATTTGTTTAGAAAGACCATGGGGCCTGTGAAGAAAGCCATGGAAGATGCGGGATTGGAGAAGCGCCAAATTGATGAAATTGTTCTTGTTGGTGGAAGCACCAGAATTCCTAAGATTCAACAGCTACTTAAGGATTATTTTGATGGGAAGGAGCCTAACAAGGGTGTTAACCCAGATGAGGCAGTTGCTTTTGGCGCCGCTGTTCAAGGAGGAATCTTGAGCAAAGAGGCAGGTGATGAAACGAAAGGTAATACCTAACATTTTCTTATATTTTCTAGCTGATTTTATCAGTGAGTTGAATTTGTGAAAAGCTTGGATCAAACTATTTAGTCTCTAACTAGTAAATATTAACTCATGTCAGATATTCTTCTATTGGATGTGGCTCCACTGACCCTCGGTATTGAAACTGTTGGTGGGGTGATGACCAAATTGATTCCAAGAAACACTGTGATACCAACCAAGAAATCCCAAGTTTTTACCACCTATCAGGATCAACAAACTACGGTCTCAATTCAGGTAACTGGCATTTCATTTTTGAAAATTTGAATGCATAGTAATGCTTTGCTTATTTTGTAATGGATGACTTGAATTGAAATCCGTGAAAGGTCTTCGAGGGTGAACGAAGTATGACAAAGGACTGCAGATTGCTTGGGAAATTTGACCTGACTGGAATAGCCCCGGCCCCAAGGTTTGTATGATTGTATTTTTTTAGTCTAGCGATATGGCTGAATTTAACCCGACTTGCAATATTTTTCATGACAACTTAATTTGTATTTGAAATTATCATATGTGAATCCAGTTCGAATGTGCTTGAATATGTTGTCATCTGGATTGATGCCTTTAATATGTAGAACTAATTTATGAACATGTTTAAAATCACATAAGCTACCAAACTAAGTCACGAAACAAGCTTTAGATTAATAGCGGTTCAATTTCGACCATTATGTAGTCCTTGGGCAGTTTTTATGGTTTGTAGACTTGATCAGTTGATCTTACTAGTCATGCGTCTTTTCTTTTTGAACAGAGGAACCCCTCAGATTGAAGTCACATTCGAGGTTGATGCCAATGGTATTCTAAATGTCAAGGCAGAGGACAAGGCCTCTGGTAAATCGGAGAAGATCACAATAACCAACGACAAAGGTCGTCTAAGTCAGGAAGAAATCGAGCGGATGGTAAGGGAAGCCGAGGATTTCGCTGAGGAAGACAAGAAGGTAAAAGAAAGAATAGATGCACGTAACAGCCTGGAGACCTACGTCTACAACATGAAGAACCAAATCAACGACAAAGACAAACTCGCTGACAAACTGGAGTTGGATGAAAAGGAGAAGATCGAGACAGCAACGAAAGAAGCCCTTGAGTGGATGGATGACAACCAGAATGCCGAGAAGGAGGATTACGACGAAAAGCTGAAGGAGGTCGAAGCAGTATGCAATCCTATCATCACCGCTGTGTATCAGAGATCCGGCGGCGCCCCTGGTGGCAAATCAGAGGAAGACGAAGAAGATGCCCATGATGAATTGTAGAAGATTGGGTATGTTAAATATTTTAGGTTTGGTTCCTTGATAACTGATGATTGAGAGGGATGAGAGGAACGTGAAATTTTGTTTACAGGAGGACAGGGTACTTGTATTTTAAAGGGATTTTTCATTACATTTCACGCCTATTGGATTTGGATTTTTTATTATTCGATGTCAAAGAGGGGAGTCCTTATTGTGTTGCTAGATTCGGAATTGAAAGAACTTGTTCCTTCTGTTTCGCTTCCCTGTTGTGTGCATAATCTTCATCATCCATCTTTCTACACTCGTCTGCATGTTCGTACACATTTGTATTTATGCATGTTTGTGTACGTACGTATGTGTCTATGTGGGTTCCACTACGTTAGCTTTTTGGAAATTCATAGATTCTATTATGTTACTTTCTTGATTTCATCCTTTAATTGGTGTGCTTAAGCGCGTTGATTTAATATTTTTAATTGAAGTGTTGATATGATGTTATTCATTAGAGATTTTAAAGATAGTGTATTAAGTTAATGTCTGTGAAATAATTCAAATAATTTCTATCGATCAAAACAAAAATACTTATGATATTATCTGAGATATTAATTTTACAACTTTTGCACGTTAAAAATTTCATTTTTTACTCGGTATGATCTAAATCAGTCCGTTTAACAAATAAAAATTCGTAAAATTGTATGAGAAGAGATCTAATTCAATCAAAAATACATTCAAGGGACGACTAATGATATAAATTAGCTTGTATTTATTCACAATTTTATTCTTTATAATTAATAGGTGGATACCATTTTTGAAGGAAAAAAAACATAATTCTTGCACCTGCAAAGTGCATTTCCCCTGTCTTGTGTTATTGGGATTCTTTCTTTATCTTTTATTCTCAAAAGTCCAAAAAGAAACCACGATTTCATTGTCGGGGTCCCCCTTAATGATAAAATGGAAACTCGATGTTGGGATTTTCCGTTAATTGAGGAGTCTGTCTGAAAGCAGAGGAAACTAGAATTCAAACCGTGTCAGCAAAGTTAGCTCCTACCAATCCCTTTACAGAGAAGTAGAGAATCAATACCAATATATTTATTTATTTATTTATTTAACCGAAAAAGAAACAAACTAGGGAGAGAAAATTTGTAGCAAAAATCTAGAATGGGAGCAAATTCATGGCTAGAAATCATAGTTTGAGCACCTTAATAAGATACTAAGTGACATCATTTGCTCTCACCAAAGTCTGATCTAGTCCTACAATCTCAGTAAATTAGTGATTAGATTTTTGAGGTATTGCATACCATGTTCATGTTGTTATTTTGTTTTTGGATTCAACTGCTACATTGTTATGTTATATGTCCTGTTGGAAGTTATTCATTTGCAGAATTCATTAAACTATCACCTTGATTCTTATCCACTTCGTTCTCGCTTTGTATATGGTGTTTCCATGTTTTCTGGTCTCATCTTAATCATGATCGCTCTGAAATATGTACCTTGTATGCAGGTCTTGTCATAGAAGCAATGTTCCGTGGCTATCTTCTTCCTCGAGACTCAAGAGTAAGACCAGGTCGGTTAGTTTTGAAAAACTCGGGCTCGAGGGATTCAACTTCTTGAATTTGACTTAGGCCATAAAAATTTCAGGTACGACATTGCACCATATCAAGAACAAGAGACCTCAATTTTCGAACTGTCCCAAAAAGATTTTGACCATCTGCCCACATAATGAATCCAATGATCTTCGTAATTGGGTAACTACAATCGCTTCACTCTGAGAATTTTGTAAAAGTTCATTCAAGAAATGGCGTCAGGTCAGGACTCGAAAGATCTTCAGTGGGTTCTGAACTCAATGAGAAATGGAAGTCTTGATCTTTACAGTGTTTCTTTCTTTCTTTCTCAAGAGGGTTCCTATTGTTATCAAGAAACCGAAAATTCCATCATTGTCAACCTATCTAATGACGATGTTTCCAGCTTCTCTGAGCTTCTTAAAGCTTTAGGAATGGCCAAGAAAAGTATATTGAAACACATAGAGTTCCACCTAGTAGAATGGAAGATGGAACAAGCCAAAGACCTCTTGTTGCTGCTTGAAAATAACCCAAACGTTAAGCAGTTAGTGTTCACAAGAAACAAGTTTGATGCAGAATGTTTCAAAGAGATAGCAGAGGTTTTGAGGAGAAATAAATGTGTCAAGGAAATAGTGCTGTCTGAATCAGGTATAGGCTCAGCTGGAGCTAGAGCCCTTGCTTCAGTTCTTTCGGAGAATAATATCTTGGAAGAGTTGCAAATATGGGAGGACTCAATAGGTTCGGGAGGCGCAGAAGAACTCTCCAAAATGATTGAAGTAAACTCAACTCTTAGATTATTGACTATTTTTGACTCAAAATCGATCACAGCAACACCTCTGGTTTCAGCTGTTTTGGCGAGGAATAGGTCTATGGAGGTCCATATATGGAGTTTGGATTATAAGAATAAAAGTTCCAAAGTGGTTGAATTTGTACACGAAAATAACACACTTAGAATATACCAGATTGACATCAAGGGTGCTTGTCGAGTTGCTTGTGCCTTGGGGTTGAATTCAACTGTGAGGTCCCTAGATATGACTGGAGTCAAGCTTAAGTCAAGATGGGCAAAGGAGTTCCGTTGGGTTCTTGAACAAAATCGAACCCTCAAAGAGGTGAATTTGACGAAAACATATTTGAAGGACAAGGGAGTTCTATATGTTGCAGCTGGACTTTTCAAGAACCGGAGTTTGGAAAATTTGTACCTAGATGGAAACTGGTTTGGAGGGATAGGCGTAGAGCATTTACTCTGTCCTTTGAGCAAGTATACCACTCTTCAAAATCAAGCGAATACGACTCTAAAGACATTAACTTTAGGTGGAGGCAAGACTAAGATTGGCAAAGAAGGGTTGGCTGCTATTATACAAATGTTAACAAGTAATCAAAGTGTGACATGTTTGGGTATATACAATGACGAGAGTCTGAAGCCACACGAAATAGTCAGAATCTTTAAGAGCCTGGAGAGGAATGCTACTCTAAAGTGCTTATCTTTGCAAGGTTGTAAAGGGGTGAAGGGCGAGCTTGTGCTGCAGCAAATAATGGAGACTTTGAACGTGAATCCTTGGATTGAAGACATCGATTTGAAACGTACGCCACTCCAGATTGCTGGAAAAACTGAAGACATCAGCAAAAAATTGGGTCGGACTGAAAGAACCGAACCAGATATTGATATGCTCAAGAACATGCCTATGATAGTGCCTAAGAGTTGTCGTGTTTTTCTATGCGGTCAAGAATATGCAGGTAAAAATAAATTTTAAAATGTAGTATAACTTAATATATTGATATTGCAAATGGAAATGTAATACTCAGTGTAACATATGCAGGTAAAAGTACATTATGCAATTCCCTATCTCGAAATTTCTCTCCTTTGAAGGGGTCATACCTGGATCATGTAAGGACTCTTGTGGACCCGATTGAACAAGCGGTAAGTACACCAGGAATAAAGATTAAAGCATTTAAAGATGAAGACACAAAGATCTCGATATGGAATCTTGATGGACAACACGAGATGTACTCACTGCACGACCTCATGTTTCCTGGCTATGGTTGCACATCGCTCTTTCTTATCATATCCAGCTTATTCAGGAAGCCTAACAACAGAGAACTGAAACTCGCGAATGAAATAGAAGAGGAACTCCAATATTGGCTACGATATATTGTTTCCAACTCAAGACGAGCTCTTCAGCAGTGTATGCTGCCTAATGTAACCATGGTGTTAACTCATTTTGACAAAATCAATAAGCAGTCTGATGATTTACTTGTTACTGTAAGTTCTATTAAGAGACTGAGAGATAAATTCCAGGGGTTTGTTGAATTATATCCGACTGTGTTCACATTGGATGCAAGATCATCTGCATCAGTGAATAAACTCGGCCACCATGTACGAAAGACATGCAAGACGATTCTTGAAAGGGTTCCTCGAGTTTATCAGCTCTGCAATGATCTCGTGGATAAAATATCAGATTGGAGACTGGAGCATGGAAACAAACCAACAATGAAGTGGAAAGAGTTTCAGGATGTTTGCCAAATCAATATACCATCTCTAAGAATCCACTCAAGACATGACAATAAAGAGAAATTCGAGACGAGAAGGAGAGCAGTGGCTACCTGTCTTCACCATATAGGAGAGTTGATATATTTTGACGAATTGGAATTCTTGATCTTGGATTACGAGTGGTTTTATGGAGAGGTACTTGGTGAACTAGCAAGAGTAACTTTCAAAGGGCAAAATTCTGTAGAAAAGAATGGATTTATACTAAAGAAAGACTTGGAGAAAATTCTAGTAAGAAACTTACAGAGTCATATCCCGGGAATGAAAACAAAAGCTTTTGAGAATTTGGAAGCCCATACTCTTGTAAAAATCATGCTCAAACTCGAAATCTGTTATGAACAGGATCCATCGGATCCAAATTCGCCTCTATTGTTCCCTTCCAATTTGGAAGAAGGCAGATGGAAACATCAAAGATGGCTGGTGGATACTCCGGATGGAAATTATGTGGGAAGACATCTTCAGTGCGACGACTCCCACATGTTTCTCGCAACAGACTTCTTTCCCCGCTTACAGGCAAGATCGACTATGCTTCCTTTCTTTCTTTTTTTTTTGGGTTTTTTTTCCCCTTTGTTCGTAGATGCTCTATAGTCTTGGCCATAATAAAGACATGTTTTGCGGACATGTAGGTACATTTGCACAACAAAGTTATGGGGTTGAAGAACCAACATGGAGCATCATACATCCTTGAGAAACGCCTGATCTCAATAACTATAAACGGGATCCACACTAGAATAGAACTTGGTGAACAATTCGGTTATTATGTTGATGTGCTCGCCTGCTCCACCAAGAGTCCAACAGAAATGCTTAGACTTTTTCAACAGCTCATAATACCAGCAATCCAGAGCCTCTGTCACGGGATCACTCTATCAGAGTACGTTCTTCGCTCCGAATGCGTGAAAAATCTGACACTTCATAGATATAGGAGAAACCAATTTGTTCATCTGCAACAATTAAAGCAAGCATTGCTCTCTCTCCCGGCTGATGCCATTTATGATTATCAGCACACATGGGATTCATATACGGATTCTGGGAGTCTAATTCTTGGCCCTGGTTTTGATTTTGCTCGAGATTTGTTGTCCGATGATGATTTCCAAGAAGTTATTCACCGCCGGTATCATGATTTGTATAATCTTGCCAATGAGCTTCAAGTAACACAAGAAAATGACCCAAATCATCCTCCGGCTATCAGCCAAGAAATAACTAGCTCGGTCGAGCCAACATTTGTCGGGATAGCCAAGGGCGTAGAAGCAGTTCTACAGAGATTAAAGATCATTGAGCAGGAAATCAGAGATATCAAGCAGGAAATTCAGGGCCTGAGATATTATGAACACATGATTTTAATTGAAGTGCATCGTAAAGTGAACTACCTCGTAAACTACAATACTCAACTTGAAGAAAGAAAGGTGCCAAACATGTTCTACTTCGTCAGGACGGAGAACTACTCAAGGCGATTGATCACCAGCGTGATTTCAGGCATGAATGCTCTACGGCTGCATATGTTATGTGAATACAGGCGAGAGATGCATGTGGTTGAAGATCAGATTGGATGTGAACTAATGCAGGTAGATAACATCACAATGAAATCTCTGGCTCCATACATGAAAACATTCATGAAGTTATTGACATTTGCTCTAAAAATTGGAGCCCATTTAGCAGTAGGAATGGGACAAATGATCCCTGATCTCAGCAGGGAGGTTGCACATCTGATTGATTCTCCAGCTCTTTATGGAGCAGCTGGAGCTGCTGCTGCCGGGACAGCAGCAGCAGCGGCAGCGGCTATAATTGGAAATAGAAGCCGGAACTCAAGGGATATGCAGCAGGAACATATCGCTGCACAACAATGGTTAGTGGACTTTCTAAGGGACCAGAGATGTTCAACTGCAAAGGACATTGCTGAGAAGTTTGGATTATGGCGAATCCGGTACAAGGATGATGGCCAAATTGCATGGATTTGCAGGAGGCATATGTGCACACGAAGAATAGAAATCGTCGAAGTACCCATCTGAAATGTATCTTGTAATCTCACAAAATTTATTTATTTTTCCAGCTAAAATCGAACATATGATCATTTGATCTAGTATTCACATTCTTTACCATCTTCGACACCACCTACAACACTGCTAATATAATGGAAATAAAGCGAAAAAAATCTAAAATTTTATTAAGAGCAAAGATCTAACAATTTTATTACAGGTAACTCAGATGGTAATTGGTGCAAAGAACGTTATCATTACAAAAAAAAAAACAAGTTTTAGCGACGTTCTCGCACATTATATATAATAACAACATAAAATTAAGGAAATTTTGCATACTATTTTGTAATTGGCATTTGGGTCAACCTCACACAATTTGTCTGTAGAAATCACCAATTAGTTAAAACAAAAACAATAATCAAAGAGCACAAAAGAATATATGCATACTATATGTATGTATCGAATATATGTTTTATCAGGTGATTAAAAATTATAAATTCACAATTAATTTATGTGTAATATGTGATGTGATGTGATTGTTTTTTTTAAAAAAAACATCGTGATTTAATTTAGATTTGTACACAATATGAAATATTATAATATTAATTCATATGTTATAATTAATTTCACATATCATAATGTGTCAAATGTCTTGTCTTGTCATATTGACCGAAAAACACCGACCCCAAGAGCATACCCTACAATATTTCAATGAAAAATATACTCCACGCTAGAATCGATCATATGACATCAGAGAGTATCAACTCATGTCATCTCAAATTTTACCAACTCACCATGCGTCTAAGGCAACCGTCATATATATGTATCCTATGTATCTGTGCTCTAATTTTTTTTTCTTATTCCACACATTAATTTTTGACATTATTTTAATGATGATGATGATGAATGAATCAGAATATTAGAAGGTAGAAATCCCAAATCACGCCGATGATAACTTATAGTTAATGCAGTTTTACGATTCTTTTTTAAAAATGTTAGATCGAATTTTTATATATGATTGGTTAGTATTTTAAAAAGATAATCACGATTTTACATATAGAATTATTCTTACGATTTTGAGTGGTTTCAGGTGGTTACGACCAGTTTACAGTTTTTTTAATGAAAAATATTAAAACATATATGCTAATTTATTAAAATATAAAATATAGTTGAAATCATACAAAGATAAAACTTGATAAAACAATAATATTCAAGTTAAAAAATAAGTTAATAATTTAACAACACAACACACTCACAACAAAAACGATATTTACACTATTTTATTATTACTTTTTACTTTCAAACTTCCAACAAAATATTGTGGCAAAAGAAATAAATACTCTGTAACGACCCATTACAGGCCAAGTGGACCGCCCATACGGCCCACTGCCCCGATCGACCCAAGGCTATCCCGATCTTGGGCTCCCTCTATGGGGCCTTTTCCCTCACGGGCTTTCCAAAGGCGTCGTACGGGTTACTCATAGAACTCCTCCAGCCCATGAACTGGAGTCTGTGCCTTCCCAGGATCGAACCTAAGACCACATGGATGGGTGAGGACAGTCGTCGAATCTGGTTACATACTCTAATTAGATACTAATATGAAGAATAATTAAGAAAAAGATAAGTTTTCTTAGTAGGAATAAAAATTTTGAAGAGAGTTGAGATATAATGAATAACAACTTCTTTAATAGAATATGTTGTTTAAAAATTAATATAATCCTAGGCCAAATATTATTTCAAGCGGTTTAGGGCGGTGTGGTTTGGTGCGGTTCTTGGCAAAAAAATAACCGCACCGCATGATTACTATTTTTAATCGTGATTTTTATAAAATATTAGAAAACGGTGCGGTGCAATTCGGTTCGGACGGTTAAAAAAAAATTTGTTCACCCCTAAGTACATTTTCCAATTATAACTTATAATTAAGAGAATTCTAATGTTGATTCTTGAAGAGATTAATGTATAATTCAATTAATTCAACTCTAAAAGTTAGTTAAAAAAATATTGTTTAAGTATATATAAAACTCTCAAGCACTTAATCTAGTTGATATGAGATATTTAGCAAATCTCTCACATTTAAGAATGAACATATGGAATTATACAAGATCAAGTTACTCATAAGACAGCCAACACATAATGACGAGTCTGAACTCTAATACCATGTTAAGATTGATAATCAATTTTATATATAAAATTCTTAAGCAGTTAATTCAGTCGATGTGATACATTTAATACACCTCTTACATCCATGAATGAATATTTGGAGCATGGATTGTACAAGATCAGGTTGTCTATAAGACAGTCCAATACATAATAGTGGATCTGGACTATGATGTGATACATGTTGTCCCACATTGTAAAAATTAAAGATTTAAAATGAGTTTATAATGAGCTACAATGAACTTCTATAGAAACTTGAGTTAATAATTTTCGTTAAGTGAGGACGAATACGAAGTAGTTGCTATAGAGACCCATTGTACAGTCACACATGCGCGGGTCCGAGATCAGGACGTGACAGAATGATATCAGAGCCTGTCAAAGGCAATGAACATTGGGAAATAAGTGCTATGCAGATAAAGTACTACGTGCATGAGAGCCACCTCTTGCACATGCAGGGGAAAAATTGATATATGACGGAAGCCACATCTTGAATTTGTAGACAAACGTCAAATAAAATTATCTTAATTTACTAAATTATCATAATAATGTTAAAATAAAATCATTAAACTTCTTATTAAGATAAATATCACTTTTGCTTTTGCTAACTTTTAACACATTGCAGATTTTATTTAATTTCTATGTTTTTTTAGAATACATATTATAGATAATTAATTTTATATCAGAATCAATCATTTATAAATTAATATTGGTTATTAATAATTTTAAAAAAATTGTAACATAATACCATTCAAATAAATATATATAATAAAAAAACATATATAAATAAAATAATATGTGATACTCAGTTAAAAAATTTTATATTTAAAATTGTAATATATAACAAATGATAATAAACTATCAATATAATTCAAATTTATTATAATGATTATATTGATTAAATTTTTTTAAAGATTATATCATAAATTTAGTTTAAAATTTAGAAAAAAAAGAATGTGTATTAATGTCCAAATATATCTAAGATGTACAATGAATCACAAAATTTGACTAAGAAATGTAAATAGATAATTTTTTTACATAAAATTTAGAAAATAAAGAAGAATATGAATTATTGTCCAAATCTATCAAAGATGAACAATGAATAACAAAAAAAACCCTTAAAAAGACATATTAATTTAATTTGCTAACTTAAATGAACAAAGAAATGTAAAAAAATAATTTTTTTGCATAAAATTTAAGAAATAAAGAAGAATGTGTATTAATGTTCAAATTTATTTAAGATGAACAATGAATTTTTAAAAAAGCCCTTAAGATAACTTATTAATTTAATTGACCAACTTAAATGAACAAAGATATATAAGGGAATTCACAATTGAAGTAATATAGGCCAACTTAAATGAACAAGGACATATAAAGAAATTCACAATTGAAGTGATATATATATAAACAATAAATATGATGAGGCGGAAATTACATTAAATTTCAAATTTTATAAGTTTTTTAAAAATTATTGTGAGATTAAGCGTTTAAAAATGCTTTTAGTTTAATATAATTTTAATAACTTGTCAATTAATATATTAAAAATCATATAAACATACAAATTTTGAAAAAAATGTCAAGAGTAATCATTAAAGACCATTTATTAGTGTCTTTCGTTTATTTTAAATTATAGGACTATGTAGATACATTATAGTTACTTAAATATGATTTCCAATAATTATATATAAATAATAATATGTTTAGTTGATTATGATTAATATTTTGACTAAATGCAGATGATTCTGAATTTTACCCTTATCATTATACTTCGTACAATAAAATTAAATGATAACTAAAATATACATGATCAAAACTCAATTTTTACGATAAATATTAAAATTACAATTTTCGTAAAAATTAAGTAGATCGTTTTTACCGATTTTCGAATATATGAGCTATACATTGATATATTAGATAATGAGAAATAAACAATAAATTGTGGTGAATGAAGTTTGATTAGATGTGTAATAAATCAAAGAATTATGTAATGTAGCATAAGTAGAAACCAGAACATTATAACCAACAAATAAGGCGGAATTATGTTACACAATTTGTCCTAACCCCAAATTTTTTCAAATGTTGTGGCTAATTTGTCTGTACTAAACACTTCTACTGCGATGATTTTACTAATTACTAATGCACACCATGCCCCATATTTTTTATGGTGACACGCCATGGCTCTTCATTCTCTCTTTTCTGGAGAGTGCCGTCCACTTGATCTCTCTGATTTATCTCAATCTCTTCACTCTGAATTAAACATTTGTGTATTATGTCTTTTGCATCTGTAGATTTTATTCTCAGGTATATGGCTACGAACTTTTCTATGTATATATTCCCATTGCTTGAAATTTAATCAAGTTTGTGATATATAGCATACAAATTCGTTAACTTGGTTATACGTTTTCATTTGGTGTGCTGAATGCTGAATTTATCTGGGTTTATATTATCTTGGTGTATTTATGGCAAGAAGGGGGGAAATTGTGGTTTTTGAATGGCGGGAAGTTTAGTTAGTGTGATGCCAGGTTCAATGCGTGTGGATTAGGATCCATTCTGGATTTTTTGTTCTTTTATATAGTTTTGAACTGTTTAATGATTGTTTTAAGGTCTTCCTGAACTGGTAATAATATTTGTTTGTTATTGATTGTGTTACTGAAACATTGGTTGTAGTGTTCATGTTTGCTGATCGATTATTAGTCCTTCACCTTGATTTTTTGTTTTTCTGATTAAAAGTTTCACTGCAAAGGCATCAGCACATTGTTTGGAGGCAGAGCTTAAGGTTTTGGCTTTTGAGGAGGGATTTCGGTTTTTTCATGGGTTGAACTCGAGAATCATGGATAGTTTCAGAAAGGACACCAAAGAATCTCGATTTTTTTATGCTCTCGAGCATATAAAACCAGAACCTGATTTTGAATCTGATTTCAAACGATGGGACTATGATGTGTGGATTGGTGCTCCTCAAAGTGTTAGAGATCGTCATGTAAAATTCATTAAATGGATGGAATTGTGGGCAGATGAATTTGGAGGAAAGAATTCTGTACATACATGTGGTGATAGTGAGATTGGTGTTTCTAAGGAGGATGATTAGAGGAATATGGAGGACAATGGGTATATGCTAAGAACTTCAAGTATTGTAGAAGAATTTTCTTCTAGCTGTTCTTCGTCATCAAGTCAGAATATGATTGATTTGGAATCAAAACGTGGAATGGATTTAAGTGACTGTATTAATGGGGAAATTGAGAATGTTTCCATATTTTCTTCTTCGGTCCATAAAATTGTTCAAAGGGAAGCCAAAGCTAATGAACATACACCAAGAACGATGAGTAAATTGAGGGATGGGTGGTGGTGTAAATTATGTTCGATAAAGTGTATGATGGGTGGGAATGTGGAAGATGATAGCATCGAATCGAGTAGTTCTAGCCAAGTTCATGGCACAAGGGTCCGGAAAGTCGATGTTCGCTATAGTCGAAAGAGGTTGAAGGAACTCTCAGCCCTTTTCACAGGACAAGAGATTCAAGCTCACAAGGGGTCGATATTGATGATAAATATAGCCTTGATGGACAATATTTAGCCAATGACGGTCGAGATAAGCTTGTTAAAGTCTGGCGAGTAGTGGAAGATGAAAGATTGAGTGCAATGGACATTCCAGATGTCGATCCATCATGCATGTACTTCTCGATGAATCAACATTCTGAATTGAGACCTCTTGTGGTGGCGAAAGATGAAGTGAAATGTAAAACTTGGCAAAAGACAACAGAGTCCGCATGTATCATCTTGCCTCCTAAGATTTTCCGAATACTAGAGACACCATTGCATGTGTTTCAAGGACACAGTGGGGAGATCTTGGATCTTTCATGGTCGCAGAACAACGTATGAACAGGTTGTGAAACTTATTCTGATATTTTCTAAAACTTGTTATGGTGAAATTAAGCCATAGTTTTCGTTTTGGATTGCAGTGTCTTCTTCCATCATCAGTTGATAGAACTGTTTGTTTTTGTTGGCTTGGAGTTGATCAGTGCCTCAAGGTCTTCCAGCATGGTGATTATGGTAAGATTGAATCCTTAATATCACGATGCTTTTATAACTAGTAATTATTACTAATTTATGGGATGAAATAAAAATGGAAGAATAGATTTGTTCCATAAAGTCCTTTATCATTATTCTGTCTCCTGAAAACCAGTGTAATGCATGCAGTGACCTGCATTCAGTTTAACCCTGTGAATGATGATTACTTTAACGTTTGATGGATGGAATTGTTCGAATTTGGGAATTTGGGCAATTGATGATTGCCAAGTTGTTGACTAGACTGAAACAAGGGACATAATCCTTGGCGGGATTGAAGGTGTTGGCCCGGACCCAGTCCATTTATAATGTTGCATGTTGAAGGTAGTTCGAGATTTTGACTGATTGGGACCGGGTGCAAACAAGCCGAATATCACTCGAATTTTCGTATTTGAGCTAGAGCTTAAAAAATTTAATCGCTTGATTGATTCAAGATTAATCGTCGAGTTTTTTTAAACCAAAATTTAGATTATAGCTCGAGTTTTTGGGCTAATTAAAATTTTAAATATATTTTAAAATTTCTATAAATATGCTGAGGTTTGTGGGGCTCAAATTCCTCTAAAAAAATTTATGTTGATATGGATGAGTTCGGCTCTAATTCAACAATTTTTAAAGTTTGCATCTGGGGTACTGGCCATTCGGTTGGCTACAAAGTTGCATCACTGGAAATGTGGCATCTCATCTTGGTGACATCAACTTCATGGAGTTGATCGAAGGATCTAAAATCTCTTCAATTTATTCATCTATGTGGATTTGGGGACATACGAGGTGATGGTCGACTTTGTTTGAATGAATATGGTAGGGAATAATGTTTTTATTCTGTCAGATGGTCTGAATCGTTAAGAGTCGTGTTATCTGCCATTTTTAAGGTCGGAAAAGGCAATTTTCTGGTGAATTGGCAGCTATTTCTCGAGTAAAATTTTGACTTTCTAATTGGAATTTTCAGCGATAATTGAGAACTGCAGGAAGATTGCGCAAGGAGTTCACTCAGTTTCGGTTTTTACCCGTGATCATGTCTTTATTACGAGCTGCATGAAAATGACATACGCATTCCCGATATTTTTCATGTTTATTTTGGTCGCATTGCCATCGTTATATTCTCAATCATAAAAAGTACCGAATTTGATGGATGAAAACATGTGGGATATTAAGGATTATCGACTCTTATCTTATCATGATTTATGAGATGCAATAAGTAGAACTGTGGAAATTTGTTAACAATATCTCTGTTTTTAATTTCAAATTTTGTGTTGAGTTTGATTGGTGTTCCCAAATCATTATATATGTGATAGGTAGAAACATCAAGCACAGCTTACAATTTCACATCGTTGTAAATTTTTCTTGCCTTATATTACAATCTGTGCAATTTAGGCTCATGAGCACGGAGAAGGATCAGTTAGATTAAGTTGCTTTGTTGTGCTTGTTTTTGTGTGTTTTTTCCCTTTTGGTGGCTGAAAACAGCGGTTCAAGTATTCTGACTTAGTATAAAGCTTGAACTTGGAATTACCTTTATGCTCATTCTAAGCCCAATTTTTGGATTCAAACACATTGTGATGAAAGAAAGTCTAGAGTTTACTGTTAATTGTTTTCAGAACGTGCTTTTGTCAAATTTTTTGTCAAGTTGAACCTCTTACAGCAGTGTAGAGTTTACTGTTAGATTGTTTTTATGACATGCTTTTGTCAAATTTTCTCGATTATGTTGAACCTTTTATTGATATTTCAGCCATATACAACTATTTACAACACAAAGTACCTGGACAAAGGGTACCAAAACAACCTTATGGCTTAGCAAGAGTGTGCGAAGAAGTTTTGGGCATTTTGCTGTCAAAGGTGTGCATCCTATGAATTATTAAGTGCAATTTCACCTGATGACAAAAGGTGTTTAATTCTTGCCATCTTAGTTATATTTCTGAAATGGATTTTAAAATTTATATAATTATATTAGGAACTTCAGTGTGGTGATTGGTCTAAGCGTCCCTTGACAGAAGAGCAGAACATATATGCAGCAGCAGATGCTCATTGTTTAGTTGAGATATTTAATGTCTTCCAAGCCAAGATTGTCAAAGAAGGTTTGATGTTCTTTATTTAGATGGCTAAATGATTAGATTTGAAAGGTCGCCTTTTAGTTTAGTTAAAGTTTTTCGGATTTAATTATTCTGGGTTGAAGAGCTTTGAGAATTCTGATGATTGTAGTCTGGGGGGAAGTACCAAACTCGTTGAAGCTTCAAATGTGGCCTGCACAACTATGCCAGAATTGTGTGGCAGCATAGAGAAAACTACGGTAATTGTAGTATGTTCATCTAAATTGAAATGGTGCAGTTAATTGAAACATTTCAACATAAAATATCTGAAGATCAGCTAGTGTCAAGATGGTTCATCCAAAAGCTATCGAGGCATCCAAAGGATTTCAAGTGATTCCTGACTGTTTGATCAACAAAAAATCTCAAGTTTTGGAAGTGCATGGACTGCCATCGACTTTTGCCAGCTAAACGAGTAAATTTAAGCCGAATGGATTTGGCAATCAGGAAATCCTGAAGAAAAAGGTCGGAATGTTGTTCTTTGATCGGAAAATATAGTCGTTTATAACTTATATATATGTCTTTGACTGCATTATTCTCTTTGTTCATTCGTTTAATAATCAAGAAACGCATCCCTTGATTCAATATAACCACCCCACCAGTAACTTAGAAAAGTTTCTCAAGTCTCACGAATCAGGATCCAAGTATTCAACAGCAAAGTATATAATGTTGGATCAATTTATTTATATGGGCTTATATGTGAATAATTATGTGTTGTGAGTTGTCTATTAAGTTAAGCCCAAAATAAAGTGATCAATTAATGTTTCGGGTTATTGGGCTTTAATGTATCTAATGGGCTGTGGGCCTTTAATGTATAGAGACATAAGTGTAATTTCTGTTTTTATGATGGGCTAAAACAGAAATTTCAGAAGATATTGATAAACATTATCTATAAATATGGGTCATGGTCCCCAGATCTCGGGTTGTCACTTTCACTATTCTCTTATCCATTAAGAAAATAGTTCTGAAGAGAAACTAAAGGATTCTCTCAAGGAAAGAGCGCGTAGATCTGGAAGATCAAGTCACGTTCTAAACAATTCAGGATTATGGCTTCAGGTACGCTTCCGCTTAAGTTTTCAGTCAAATTCTTAATGATTTAACGTGATGGATTTTGCGGTTTATGGGTTTTTCCCAACAAGTGGTATCAGAGCTATTTATGTTTGAATCATTGAGATTTGTTTAAAGTTTTGCATATTATTTGGATCCAGATCTGGAAAAGAAAATTTTGTTTCAAACTTTTATGTTATGGTTTTAGATCTGAAAAACTTTTTGATATGGCTTCAGATCTGGAAATTTTTTTGATATGTTTTCAGATTTGCAAAATATTTTGATATTGTTTCAGATCTGGAAAATTTTTTGGTTGAAAACCAAATCTTTTAAATTTCAGTTTTTATGGTAAAGAAGATTTGGTTGAAAATTTTAAAGATTTGTTATAAGATTTCGATTTTCTTTCCAGTTTTGTTCGCAAATATTTTAGAGGAGAATCAAAAATTTGGATTTTTTATTTTTTTTTAAAAATATGGTACGGATTCGGACAGGGTCGTACGGACCCGGGTCGGCCCGACCCGTACGGAATCGCATCGGGTTGTACGGAATCGGGTCGGGTCAAACGGAACCGGGCCGACCCGACCCGTACGGAATTTTCGAAAATTTTTTTAAAACTTTTTTTTTTGGTTCAGGATTATTCGGTTAAGGTTAAATTTTCATTAATTCAAATAATGATAAGGTTATATGTATTTTTATAATGGATTAATTGAAAAAAATGTCGCCAAAGTGACCTCTTTTATGAAAATTAATTTTATTTTGAAATAAAAAATGATTTTGGATATATGTGATTTATATGAATATTGATCGGCCCAAAGGAAGGTTAATATTTAATATAATCACATATGCACTTGTGGTGGTAAACATGTGATAGTTGTTCGGTTTTTCATGTGAATAATAAATCGGCCCAAAAGAAGGTTGTTATTTGACATGATAGTTACTATCAGTGTTTGACTGCTGTGCCAGGATATCACTTACAAGTTAATCTTTTGTCCAAAGATGAAACATTAATGGAGTGCTCGATATTCTGTTTATGGGGGTTTACATTATTTGAATTTATTGATTATTTTATTTGGATATTTGGTCGAGCATGTATATTTGGTTTTTGTTCTCTGTTCAGATTTGACTCCTGCAAATATTTACTCCAACATAAATTCTTTTCCTATATTAAATGGCTCTAATTTTAAATCATGGCAAGAGAATTTATTGATAGTTCTCGGAGTCATGGATTTAGACCTTGCGATAAGGGTTGACTCTCCTCCCGCCATTACGGATAAGAGTACCTCTGATGAAAAGAGGGAGTTTGAAAGGTGGGAGAGATCGAATCGCATGTGTATGATGATCATGAAGAGGGTCATTCCATAAACATTCAGGGGCACAATGTCTAGCGACATTGCTATAGCTAAGGCTTTCCTTCAAGACCTCGAAAAGAGGTTTGCTAAAAGTGAAAAGTCTGAAATCGGTACACTATTGGCAAGCCTAGTTTCAATGAGGTACAAGGGTAAAGACAACATTAGGGAGTACATTATGGAAATGTCTCATCTTGCTTCAAGGTTGAAAGCACTAAAGCTTGACCTCTCTGAGGACTTGCTGGTGCATCTGGTTTTAATATCTCTTCCTCCTCAGTTTAACCGGTTCAAGGTGAGCTATAACTGTCAGAAAGAGACTTGGTCTCTGAATGAGCTCATCTCGCACTGTGTCCAGGAAGAGGAAAGGTTGAAGCAAGACAAGACAGAAAGTGCTCATTATGCCTCTACTTCGAAGGATAAAAGAAAGAAAAGGAAGGATAAGGAAGCTGCGGATACACAGCCTCCGAAGAAACAACGGAAGAATCCTAGTGATTTTCAAAGTTCTGGTTGTTTTTCCTGTGGCAGTGATGGGCATATGAAGAAGCAATGCAGTAATTATCACGCTTGGCGTGCTAAGAAAGGTATGCTTCTGAATATGGTTTGTTCTGAGGTTAATTTAACTTCGGTGCCTAGACACACGTGGTGGATAGATTCTGGTGCAACAACTCACATCAGTGTGTCTATGCAGGGTTGCCTGGATTGCCGAAAACCAAGTGATGCTGAAAGATTCATCTACGTTGGTGACAGCAACAAAGTTGAAGTTGATGCAATAGGAAAATTTAGATTATTGTTAAAGACTGGAATATATTTGGATCTTTATGAAACATTTGTTGTACCGTCTTTTAGACGAAATTTGATTTCCATTTCTGCATTGGACAAATTTGGTTATTCTTGTTCTTTTGGAAATGGAATATTCAGTTTGTTTCTCGATTCAAAATTGGTTGGTTCTAGTTCTTTATCAGGATACGATAATCTTTATTCTTTGGATGTTATTGCTTCATTTAATGAATCCCATTTAATTGTATAAAGGAAAAACAAACCAACAAAAGGAGATTTGTAGCCAACAGGTGTTCAGGCGTCTTAGAACTTATATATACTGATATTTGTGGACCATTCCCTTCGGCTTCTTGGAATGGTCAACAATATTTTATAACGTTCACAGACGATTTTTCAAGATATGGCTTCATTTATCTAATTCATGAAAAGGCACAGTCATTGGATGCGTTCAAAAACAATAAAGCTGAAGCTGAAAATCAACTTGGCTTAAAGATTAAAAGCGTTAGATCTGACCGTGGTGGTGAATACTATGGTATATATGACGGTTCAGGTGAACAACGTCCAGGACCTTTTGCAAGATTCCTAGAGGAATGCGGTATCGTCCCACAGTACACTATGCCGGGTTCGCCCACTATGAATGGTGTTGCTGAAAGACGAAACAGAACGCTTAAGGACATGGTGAGGAGTATGATCAGTCATTCTACCTTACCAGAATCACTCTGGGGAGAAGCACTAAAGACCACAGCATATATCCTTAACAGAGTTCCAACAAATGCAGCGACCAAAACCCCTTATGAACTTTGGACGGGTAAAAAGCCTAGTCTTAAGAATCTGCACGTTTGGGGATGTCTAGCTGAGGCAAGGCCTTAAAATCCTAATTAAAAGAAACTGGACTTAAGGACAGTTAGTTGTTATTTTATTGGATACTCTGAAAGATCCAGGGGGTACAAGTTTTATGATTCCACAAGTAAGCCGATTTTTTAGTCAGGAAATGCCCGGTTCTTTGAGGATGTTGAGTTTGCGGGGGGAGATAAAGTAAGGAATATTGTCTTTGAAGAGGAATATGTAAATATTCCCACATGTGTCTTGGACATTGATCATGATCATATTCCTCACTTTGACCAAGACACAATACATGAAGACAATATTAGAGATCCTTTCATTCCAGATGAACAAACTCAAGCACCTCCAGAACCTATGCCATTAAGGAGATCCACTAGAGAGCGGAGAAATACAGTGCCAGATGATTACATTGTATTTCTTCAAGAGCATGAGGCAGACATTGGATTGATGGAGGATGATCCGATTAAGTTCCGTCAAGCCATGGAAATTTCTAACTCTCAAAAGTGGAATGATGTCATGAATGAAGAGATAAAGTCCATGAAGGATAATGACGTATGGGATTGTGTCCCATTGCCTAAAGGTACGAAGCTCATTGGTTGTAAATGGATATTTAAAACTAAGAAGGATTCAAAAGACAATGTGGAAAGATATAAGACTCGTCTTGTCGCTAAAGGCTTTACACAGAAAGAAGGCATTGATTATAAAGAGACTTTCTCTCCGGTTTGTTCGAAAGACTCTTTAAGGATTGTAATGGCTTTGGTGGCGCATTTCGATCTTGAGCTTCATCAGATGGATGTAAAGACTGCGTTTCTAAATGGTGACATTGATGAAACGATTTATATGGTGCAGCCAGAAAATTGTGTCCAAAGACACAAACAATATGGTTTGCAAATTAAAGAAATCCATCTATGGGCTCAAGTAGACATCTCGACAATGGTATTTCAAATTTCATCAAGTGATCATCTCGTTTGGTTTTGAGATGAATTTGGTCGATGATTGTGTGTACCATAAATTCAGTGGGAGTAAGCATATTTTTTGGTTTTATATGTTGATGACATTCTGCTCGCTAGCAACGATATAGAGTTGTTGCATGACACCAAGAGATTTCTAGCTAAGAAATTTGAGATGAAAGATCTTGGTAATGTATCTTTTGTACTAGGTATTCAGATACATCGGGATCGTTCTCAGGGTATTCTTGGATTATCTCCGAAAGGTTATATCGAGAAAGTTCTCAAGCGATACGGAATGCAAGACTGTAAACCAACAGACACCCCTGTGGCTAAGGGAGACAAAGTTAGTCTCAAACAATGCCCAAAGAATGAGTTTGAGGAAAAAGAAATGCAGAAGATTCCCTATGCATATGCAGTGGGGAGTCTGATGTATGCTCAAGTTTGTACACGTCCAGATATTGCGTACGTGACAGGAATGTTGGGACGATATTTAAGGAATCCAGGAGTGGAACATTGGAAAGCAGTCAAAAGGGTTTTACGGTACCTACAGAGAACAAAAGATTACATGCTCACATATCGGAGGCTGGATCAGCTTGAGATCATTGAGTATACTGACTCCGATTTTGCTGGATGCCAAGATAGTATGAAATCTACGTCAGGCTACATCTATCTCCTTGCTGGAGGTGCCATTTCCTGGAAGAGTGCTAAACAGTCTCTTATAGCCTCTTCCACCATGACAGCTGAGTTTGTAGCATGTTATGAGGCATCCAATCATGGAATATGGCTGCAAAATTTTGTCACGGGACTGCGCGTTGTTGATGGCATTGAAAGGCCACTAAGATTATATTGTGACAATAAATCAACAGTTATGTATTCCAATAACAACAGGAGCTCGACGAAGTCAAAACACATTGACATCAAGTTTCTGGTTGTTAAAGAAAGAATTCAGAGTGGAAAGTTGTCTATTGAGCATATCGGTACAAACTCCATGGTTGCGGATCCGCTTACTAAGGGACTACCACCCAAACAGTTTCATGAGAACACTGCTGAAAGGGGATCGGTTACGGTGACCGGAAGCGCAACGGAAGTTAAAAAATCAAATTTTTAGGGAAAATTTTCGGCCACCCCCTATTTCATGTAGCAAATACAAAAAAACACCAAATAATGACATTCATATGGTGTTTGAGAGATATACCTATCAATCTTTAAAAGATTGATTGTGGCTCCAACTTTGTTGTCAAACAACAAAGCTCTTGAAAGGATGACAATCTACAAGCCTCCTCCACCAAGTCCTCGAATCTTTCCTTCAAATTAGGCCCACCACCAACTAGGTAGATCCCCTCATATTTTGCACTAGAAAAATATGAGGATTTTTCAAAGAGAAGTGAATTGTTTTTCAACAATTGAAGAACAAGAAAAATGAGAGAAAATGGAGAGAAAAATGCAAGAGGATTTCGGCCATGAGGGGAGACAAGAATGAGGAGTGAAGTCTTGTCTTGGTTGTGGGAAAAGTTGGGAGAAAAAGTTGCATGCCATGCCTTGAAAACTCAAAAAGTAGTCTCCCAACCTTTCACCTCCCATGCATGCATATTATATGGTTTTTATCAAAATAAAAACCATGGACTAAATTTAATTATCTCAAACATATTTGAGACTAATTAAACATTACTTGAATTTACCCAAGTCCCACTAGTTAAATAATTAATTTAAATTGAGCTCTACAAGACTCAATATAATTTAATTAATTCAACACTTGAATTAATTTAATTATTTGGACTCTACTAGGTCCACTAGTGTTTAATTAATTCAAAACTTGAATTAATTTAATTTAGTCCATAATAATGTTTATGAAAATCACAATTTTCAAATACATTATTCGCTTGGCCAAATTTTAATTTAGGAACACTTCCATAAATCAAAATTTACATTTCTCTCATAGAAGTCATACTTCTATTTTTCCTTACACTTATAAACTCATTTATAAGTCGTTCAACACATTGAACTATTTTCTCCTTTATAGAAGTCATACTTCTAATTTTCCTTACGCTTATAAACTCCTTTATAAGCCGTTCAACACATTGAACTATTTTTACTTCTCAACGGGATCTAGAAAGCTAGCACTTGTGTGGCCCTCAATGGTTCATTGATACAACTAGCCGTGGGTTCACATCTCATGTGATTCGGACTAAACATGTCCTTATTCGAGCATACCCCAATTGCTCCATTCTTACTTATCAACTCCTTGATAATAAGAACGTCAGAACTCAAGTCTGATAGTACCCAACCAATCATGTTAAACGCCTAGCAGCATCGCTTACATGATTCCCTAGGTATCAAATGATAGTGCCTGCAAGAACCATTCAATTATGGTTAGCGTACAGTACGGTCCCTTCAACTCATATATCCCGATCGATTCGACAACCATTGGTTTATCGAGAGTTGTCATTGAATCGATACTATGTGTCATGTCGTAGTTGCATCGATGGTGTAATCTATGAAACCCCTTTCATAATTACCACCATACTCTGGCCAGAGATTTCAACCTACTAACACATGATAACACATAGGATATCCATACCCGAAGGTAAGCGGTGAATCCCCGACTACAATGCATCGACTCCTATATGTTTCGACAGAACACCCAACCTTGCCACCTGATGACCCATAAGAGTTGGTAAACAAGTCAAAGTGTAATTCTAGCACATAGAGTCTCAATGTTGTCCCGGGTCATAAGGACTAATTCTGTACAACCATAAACTAGGACATTTCCACTCGATAAGTGAGAACCACTTGGAAAGTCCTTTTATGGAGGGTTGTTCAGTGCACTCTACAAGGAACACCTATCTGCATGTTCGGACATCACAATGTCCCCTACCAATGAAACATGGTACTCACATCGCAGATACTAGTCTCGAACTCTAGCGGCCTATATCCTTCTTAGTGGCGGCTGAATCGACTAGGAACCGTTTAAAATATACAGTATTACAAATATGAGTTTCATGATACTCATCATATGAGCATCTCATATTCTTTCTACCATTTGTATATTCAAGGGCTTTATCTATGCAACTAGCATGGGTATACAGATAAAGATGTGCCAAAATAATAATATCAAATATTACTAAAATAAAGATTGCTTATACATAGAGTTTCATTGTGAACACTCGGCCAACACTTGGCTCGACGGGCACCTACTCTAACAATCTCCCACTTGCACTAGAGCCAACTACCCATATGCTTTAAACCCATTGATTCGCGATGCTTGTCGAATAATGGTCCAGGTAAAGGCTTAGCTGGTGGATCAACAACATTATCTGCAAAGCCGACTATGTCAAAAGACACTTCTTCCTCTTTCCACAATCTCTCCGAGGATGTGGTACTTAGTCATTACATGTTTGGACTTCTGATGAGACCTTGGCTCCTTTGCTTGAGCTATAGCTCCCGTGTTGTCACACAACTCCGGGACAGGAGCAATTCCATTAGGAATGACGCCCAACTCTTGGACGAAATTCCTTATCCAAACAGCCTCCCTTGCTGCATCTGATGCAGCAATGTATTCGGCCTCTGTGCTGGAATCCGCAGAATTGTCTTGCTTGGAACTCTTCCAAGAGACTGCAGCACCATTGAGCATGAATACAAACCTAGAGGTTGACTTCGAGTCATCGATATCGCTTTGGAAGCTAGAGTCGGTGTAGCCT